>NC_053390.1:747521-944364 GCF_905171765.1 Bufo bufo
CATTAGTGCAGACGTTACAGGGGGAGCAGACGTTACAGGGGGAGCAGACATTAGTGCAGACGTTACAGGGGGAGCAGACATTACAGGGGGAGCAGACATTAGTGCAGACGTTACAGGGGGAGCAGACATTAGGGCAGACGTTACAGGGGGGGCAGACGTTACAGGGGGAGCAGACGTTACAGGGGGAGCAGACATTAGTGCAGACGTTACAGGGGGAGCAGACATTAGTGCAGACGTTACAGGGGAGCAGACATTAGTGCAGACGTTACAGGGGGAGCAGACATTAGTGCAGACGTTACAGGGGGAGCAGACATTAGGGCAGACGTTACAGGGGGAGCAGACGTTACAGGGGGAGCAGACATTAGTGCAGACGTTACAGGGGGAGCAGACATTAGTGCAGACGTTACAGGGGGAGCAGACATTAGTGCAGACGTTACAGGGGGAGCAGACATTAGTGCAGACATTACAGGGGGAGCAGACGTTACAGGGGGAGCAGACATTAGTGCAGACATTACAGGGGGAGCAGACATTAGTGCAGACGTTACAGGGGGAGCAGACATTAGTGCAGACGTTACAGGGGGAGCAGACGTTACAGGGGGAGCAGACGTTACAGGGGGAGCAGACGTTACAGGGGGAGCAGACGTTACAGGGGGAGCAGACGTTACAGGGGGAGCAGACGTTACAGGGGGAGCAGACGTTACAGGGGGAGCAGACATTAGTGCAGACGTTACAGGGGGAGCAGACGTTACAGGGGGAGCAGACGTTACAGGGGGAGCAGACGTTACAGGGGGAGCAGACATTAGTGCAGACGTTACAGGGGGAGCAGACGTTAGTGCAGACGTTACAGGGGGAGCAGACATTACAGGGGGAGCAGACATTAGTGCAGACGTTACAGGGGGAGCAGACGTTACAGGGGGAGCAGACATTAGTGCAGACGTTACAGGGGGAGCAGACGTTACAGGGGGAGCAGACGTTACAGGGGGAGCAGACGTTACAGGGGGAGCAGACATTAGTGCAGACATTACAGGGGGAGCAGACATTAGTGCAGACATTACAGGGGGAGCAGACATTACAGGGGGAGCAGACATTACAGGGGGAGCAGACATTAGTGCAGACGTTACAGGGGGAGCAGACGTTACAGGGGGAGCAGACGTTACAGGGGGAGCAGACATTAGTGCAGACGTTACAGGGGGAGCAGACGTTAGTGCAGACGTTACAGGGGGAGCAGACGTTACAGGGGGAGCAGACATTACAGGGGGAGCAGACATTAGTGCAGACGTTACAGGGGGAGCAGACATTACAGGGGGAGCAGACGTTACAGGGGGAGCAGACATTAGTGCAGACATTACAGGGGGAGCAGACATTAGTGCAGACGTTACAGGGGGAGCAGACATTAGTGCAGACGTTACAGGGGGAGCAGACGTTACAGGGGGAGCAGACGTTACAGGGGGAGCAGACGTTACAGGGGGAGCAGACATTAGTGCAGACGTTACAGGGGGAGCAGACGTTACAGGGGGAGCAGACGTTACAGGGGGAGCAGACGTTACAGGGGGAGCAGACGTTAGTGCAGACGTTACAGGGGGAGCAGACGTTAGTGCAGACGTTACAGGGGGAGCAGACGTTAGTGCAGACGTTACAGGGGGAGCAGACGTTAGTGCAGACGTTACAGGGGGAGCAGACATTAGTGCAGACATTACAGGGGGAGCAGACATTACAGGGGGAGCAGACATTAGAGCAGACGTTACAGGGGGAGCAGACATTAGTGCAGACGTTACAGGGGGAGCAGACATTAGTGCAGACGTTACAGGGGGAGCAGACGTTACAGGGGGAGCAGACGTTACAGGGGGAGCAGACGTTACAGGGGGAGCAGACGTTACAGGGGGAGCAGACGTTACAGGGGGAGCAGACGTTACAGGGGGAGCAGACGTTACAGGGGGAGCAGACATTAGTGCAGACGTTACAGGGGGAGCAGACATTAGTGCAGACGTTACAGGGGGAGCAGACGTTACAGGGGGAGCAGACATTAGTGCAGACGTTACAGGGGGAGCAGACGTTAGTGCAGACGTTACAGGGGGAGCAGACATTAGTGCAGACGTTACAGGGGGAGCAGACATTAGTGCAGACGTTACAGGGGGAGCAGACGTTACAGGGGGAGCAGACATTAGTGCAGACGTTACAGGGGGAGCAGACATTAGTGCAGACATTACAGGAGGAGCAGACGTTACAGGGGGAGCAGACATTAGTGCAGACGTTACAGGGGGAGCAGACATTAGTGCAGACGTTACAGGGGGAGCAGACATTAGTGCAGACGTTACAGGGGGAGCAGACGTTAGTGCAGACGTTACAGGGGGAGCAGACGTTACAGGGGGAGCAGACGTTAGTGCAGACGTTACAGGGGGAGCAGACATTAGTGCAGACGTTACAGGGGGAGCAGACATTAGTGCAGACGTTACAGGGGGAGCAGACGTTAGTGCAGACGTTACAGGGGGAGCAGACGTTACAGGGGGAGCAGACATTAGTGCAGACGTTACAGGGGGAGCAGACGTTACAGGGGGAGCAGACATTAGTGCAGACGTTACAGGGGGAGCAGACGTTACAGGGGGAGCAGACATTAGTGCAGACATTACAGGGGGAGCAGACGTTACAGGGGGAGCAGACATTAGTGCAGACGTTACAGGGGGAGCAGACATTAGGGCAGACGTTACAGGGGGAGCAGACGTTACAGGGGGAGCAGACATTAGTGCAGACATTACAGGGGGAGCAGACGTTACAGGGGGAGCAGACATTAGTGCAGACGTTACAGGGGGAGCAGACATTAGGGCAGACATTACAGGGGGAGCAGACATTAGTGCAGACGTTACAGGGGGAGCAGACATTAGGGCAGACGTTACAGGGGGAGCAGACGTTACAGGGGGAGCAGACATTAGTGCAGACGTTACAGGGGGAGCAGACATTAGTGCAGACGTTACAGGGGAGCAGACATTAGTGCAGACGTTACAGGGGGAGCAGACATTAGTGCAGACGTTACAGGGGGAGCAGACATTAGTGCAGACGTTACAGGGGGAGCAGACGTTACAGGGGGAGCAGACATTAGTGCAGACATTACAGGGGGAGCAGACATTAGTGCAGACGTTACAGGGGGAGCAGACGTTACAGGGGGAGCAGACGTTACAGGGGGAGCAGACGTTACAGGGGGAGCAGACGTTACAGGGGGAGCAGACGTTACAGGGGGAGCAGACATTAGTGCAGACGTTACAGGGGGAGCAGACGTTACAGGGGGAGCAGACGTTACAGGGGGAGCAGACGTTACAGGGGGAGCAGACGTTACAGGGGGAGCAGACGTTACAGGGGGAGCAGACATTAGTGCAGACGTTACAGGGGGAGCAGACGTTACAGGGGGAGCAGACGTTACAGGGGGAGCAGACATTAGTGCAGACGTTACAGGGGGAGCAGACATTAGTGCAGACGTTACAGGGGGAGCAGACGTTACAGGGGGAGCAGACATTAGTGCAGACATTACAGGGGGAGCAGACGTTAGTGCAGACGTTACAGGGGGAGCAGACGTTAGTGCAGACGTTACAGGGGGAGCAGACGTTAGTGCAGACGTTACAGGGGGAGCAGACGTTAGTGCAGACGTTACAGGGGGAGCAGACGTTAGTGCAGACGTTACAGGGGGAGCAGACGTTACAGGGGGAGCAGACATTAGTGCAGACGTTACAGGGGGAGCAGACGTTACAGGGGGAGCAGACATTAGTGCAGACATTACAGGGGGAGCAGACGTTACAGGGGGAGAAGACATTAGTGCAGACGTTACAGGGGGAGCAGACATTAGGGCAGACATTACAGGGGGAGCAGACATTAGTGCAGACGTTACAGGGGGAGCAGACATTAGTGCAGACGTTACAGGGGGAGCAGACGTTACAGGGGGAGCAGACATTAGTGCAGACGTTACAGGGGGAGCAGACATTAGTGCAGACGTTACAGGGGGAGCAGACGTTACAGGGGGAGCAGACATTAGTGCAGACGTTACAGGGGGAGCAGACGTTACAGGGGGAGCAGACGTTACAGGGGGAGCAGACATTAGTGCAGACGTTACAGGGGGAGCAGACATTAGGGCAGACGTTACAGGGGGAGCAGACGTTACAGGGGGAGCAGACATTAGTGCAGACGTTACAGGGGGAGCAGACATTAGTGCAGACATTACAGGGGGAGCAGACATTAGTGCAGACGTTACAGGGGGAGCAGACATTAGTGCAGACGTTACAGGGGGAGCAGACATTAGGGCAGACGTTACAGGGGGAGCAGACGTTACAGGGGGAGCAGACATTAGTGCAGACGTTACAGGGGGAGCAGACATTAGTGCAGACGTTACAGGGGGAGCAGACATTAGTGCAGACGTTACAGGGGGAGCAGACATTAGTGCAGACGTTACAGGGGGAGCAGACGTTAGTGCAGACGTTACAGGGGGAGCAGACGTTAGTGCAGACGTTACAGGGGGAGCAGACATTAGTGCAGACGTTACAGGGGGAGCAGACATTAGGGCAGACGTTACAGGGGGAGCAGACGTTACAGGTGGAGCACAGATTAGTGCAGACATTACAGGAGGAGCACAGATGACAGGTGGAGCAGACATTACAGGAGGAGCACAGATGACAGGTGGAGCAGACATTACAGGTGGAGCAGACATTAGTGCAGACGTTACAGGGGGAGCAGATATTAGTGCAGACATTACAGGTGGAGCACAGATTAGTGCAGACATTACAGGAGGAGCACAGATGACAGGTGGAGCACAGATGACAGATGTTGCTCTCTGCAGTCCCCCTGCTGCTACACTGTACAGAGTCCCTATCACACTGAGCAGGACGCGGCTGACACCCGGGAGGAGAACATCCGGGTATTCTGTTGTCAGCCGCGCTGCTGCTCATCCCCATCGGGAAAATAGAAGACTACCGGCCCTTTAACTATAGACCCGGACAGATCACGTGCAGAGTGGGGAGGAGGGGGAGACATTGATCACATGACGAGGAAGTACACAGTCACGTGGCTGCAGTGACCTTCTGAGGGGCGTGTCCTGGACTGTGTCTGCTAGAAGTGAGTGTTCAGTATAAGTATACACCCCCCCTGTATGTTATATACACTCTGTACTGCTCATAAGTATACACCCCCCTGTATGTTATATACACTCTGTACTGCTCATAAGTATACACCCCCCCTGTATGTTATATACACTCTGTACTGCTCATAAGTATACACCCCCCCTGTATGTTATATACACTCTGTACTGCTCATAAGTATACACCCCCCTGTATGTTATATACACTCTGTACTGCTCATAAGTATACACCCCCCCTGTATGTTATATACACTCTGTACTGCTCATAAGTATACACACCCCCTGTATGTTATATACACTCTGTACTGCTCATAAGTATACACCCCCCCTGTATGTTATATACACTCTGTACTCCTCATAAGTATACACACCTCTGTATGTTATATACACTCTGTACTCCTCATAAGTATACACACCCCCTGTATGTTATATACACTCTGTACTGCTCATAAGTATACACCCCCCCTGTATGTTATATACACTCTGTACTGCTCATAAGTATACACACCCCCCTGTATGTTATATACACTCTGTACTCCTCATAAGTATACACCCCCCTGTATGTTATATACACTCTGTACTCCTCATAAGTATACACCCCCTGTATGTTATATACACTCTGTACTGCTCATAAGTATACACACCCCCCTGTATGTTATATACACTCTGTACTGCTCATAAGTATACACCCCCCTGTATGTTATATACACTCTGTACTCCTCATAAGTATACACCCCCTGTATGTTATATACACTCTGTACTGCTCATAAGTATACACACCCCCCTGTATGTTATATACACTCTGTACTGCTCATAAGTATACACACCCCCCTGTATGTTATATACACTCTGTACTGCTCATAAGTATACACACCCCCTGTATGTTATATACACTCTGTACTGCTCATAAGTATACACCCCCCTGTATGTTATATACACTCTGTACTCCTCATAAGTATACACCCCCCCGTATGTTATATACACTCTGTACTCCTCATAAGTATACACACCCCCCTGTATGTTATATACACTCTGTACTCCTCATAAGTATACACCCCCCCCCTGTATGTTATATACACTCTGTACTCCTCATAAGTATACACCCCCCTGTATGTTATATACACTCTGTACTCCTCATAAGTATACACCCCCCTGTATGTTATATACACTCTGTACTCCTCATAAGTATACACACCCCCCTGTATGTTATATACACTCTGTACTGCTCATAAGTATACACCCCCCCTGTATGTTATATACACTCTGTACTCCTCATAAGTATACACCCCCTGTATGTTATATACACTCTGTACTGCTCATAAGTATACACACCCCCCTGTATGTTATATACACTCTGTACTGCTCATAAGTATACACCCCCCTGTATGTTATATACACTCTGTACTCCTCATAAGTATACACCCCCTGTATGTTATATACACTCTGTACTGCTCATAAGTATACACACCCCCCTGTATGTTATATACACTCTGTACTCCTCATAAGTATACACACCCCCCTGTATGTTATATACACTCTGTACTGCTCATAAGTATACACCCCCCTGTATGTTATATACACTCTGTACTCCTCATAAGTATACACCCCCTGTATGTTATATACACTCTGTACTGCTCATAAGTATACACACCCCCCTGTATGTTATATACACTCTGTACTCCTCATAAGTATACACCCCCCCCCCCCTGTATGTTATATACACTCTGTACTCCTCATAAGTATACACCCCCCTGTATGTTATATACACTCTGTACTCCTCATAAGTATACACCCCCCTGTATGTTATATACACTCTGTACTCCTCATAAGTATACACCCCCCCCCCCTGTATGTTATATACACTCTGTACTCCTCATAAGTATACACCCCCTGTATGTTATATACACTCTGTACTGCTCATAAGTATACACACCCCTGTATGTTATATACACCCTGTACTGCTCATAAGTATACACACCCCCTGTATGTTATATACACTCTGTACTGCTCATAAGTATACACACCCCCCTGTATGTTATATACACTCTGTACTGCTCATAAGTATACACCCCCCTGTATGTTATATACACTCTGTACTGCTCATAAGTATACACACCCCCTGTATGTTATATACACTCTGTACTGCTCATAAGTATACACACCCCCCTGTATGTTATATACACTCTGTACTGATCATAAGTATACACACCCCCTGTATGTTATATACACTCTGTACTGCTCATAAGTATACACCCCCCTGTATGTTATATACACTCTGTACTGCTCATAAGTATACACACCCCCTGTATGTTATATACACTCTGTACTGCTCATAAGTATACACCCCCCTGTATGTTATATACACTCTGTACTCCTCATAAGTATACACCCCCCCGTATGTTATATACACTCTGTACTCCTCATAAGTATACACACCCCCCTGTATGTTATATACACTCTGTACTCCTCATAAGTATACACCCCCCCCCCTGTATGTTATATACACTCTGTACTCCTCATAAGTATACACCCCCCTGTATGTTATATACACTCTGTACTCCTCATAAGTATACACCCCCCTGTATGTTATATACACTCTGTACTCCTCATAAGTATACACACCCCCCTGTATGTTATATACACTCTGTACTGCTCATAAGTATACACCCCCCCTGTATGTTATATACACTCTGTACTCCTCATAAGTATACACCCCCTGTATGTTATATACACTCTGTACTGCTCATAAGTATACACACCCCCCTGTATGTTATATACACTCTGTACTGCTCATAAGTATACACCCCCCTGTATGTTATATACACTCTGTACTCCTCATAAGTATACACACCCCCCTGTATGTTATATACACTCTGTACTCCTCATAAGTATACACACCCCCCTGTATGTTATATACACTCTGTACTGCTCATAAGTATACACCCCCCTGTATGTTATATACACTCTGTACTCCTCATAAGTATACACCCCCTGTATGTTATATACACTCTGTACTGCTCATAAGTATACACACCCCCCTGTATGTTATATACACTCTGTACTCCTCATAAGTATACACCCCCCCCCCCTGTATGTTATATACACTCTGTACTCCTCATAAGTATACACCCCCCTGTATGTTATATACACTCTGTACTCCTCATAAGTATACACCCCCCTGTATGTTATATACACTCTGTACTCCTCATAAGTATACACCCCCCCCCCCCTGTATGTTATATACACTCTGTACTCCTCATAAGTATACACCCCCTGTATGTTATATACACTCTGTACTGCTCATAAGTATACACACCCCTGTATGTTATATACACCCTGTACTGCTCATAAGTATACACACCCCCTGTATGTTATATACACTCTGTACTGCTCATAAGTATACACACCCCCCTGTATGTTATATACACTCTGTACTGCTCATAAGTATACACCCCCCTGTATGTTATATACACTCTGTACTGCTCATAAGTATACACACCCCCTGTATGTTATATACACTCTGTACTGCTCATAAGTATACACACCCCCCTGTATGTTATATACACTCTGTACTGATCATAAGTATACACACCCCCTGTATGTTATATACACTCTGTACTGCTCATAAGTATACACCCCCCTGTATGTTATATACACTCTGTACTGCTCATAAGTATACACCCCCCTGTATGTTATATACACTCTGTACTCCTCATAAGTATACACCCCCCTGTATGTTATATACACTCTGTACTGCTCATAAGTATACACACCCCCTGTATGTTATATACACTCTGTACTGCTCATAAGTATACACACCCCCCTGTATGTTATATACACTCTGTACTGATCATAAGTATACACCCCCCCTGTATGTTATATACACTCTGTACTGCTCATAAGTATACACCCCCTGTATGTTATATACACTCTGTACTGCTCATAAGTATACACACCCCCCTGTATGTTATATACACTCTGTACTCCTCATAAGTATACACCCCCTGTATGTTATATACACTCTGTACTGCTCATAAGTATACACACCCCTGTATGTTATATACACCCTGTACTGCTCATAAGTATACACACCCCCTGTATGTTATATACACTCTGTACTGCTCATAAGTATACACACCCCCCTGTATGTTATATACACTCTGTACTGCTCATAAGTATACACACCCCTGTATGTTATATACACCCTGTACTGCTCATAAGTATACACACCCCCTGTATGTTATATACACTCTGTACTGCTCATAAGTATACACCCCCCTGTATGTTATATACACTCTGTACTGCTCATAAGTATACACACCCCCTGTATGTTATATACACTCTGTACTGCTCATAAGTATACACCCCCCTGTATGTTATATACACTCTGTACTGCTCATAAGTATACACACCCCCCTGTATGTTATATACACTCTGTACTGATCATAAGTATACACACCCCCTGTATGTTATATACACTCTGTACTGCTCATAAGTATACACCCCCCTGTATGTTATATACACTCTGTACTGCTCATAAGTATACACACCCCCTGTATGTTATATACACTCTGTACTGCTCATAAGTATACACACCCCCCTGTATGTTATATACACTCTGTACTGATCATAAGTATACACACCCCCTGTATGTTATATACACTCTGTACTGCTCATAAGTATACACCCCCCTGTATGTTATATACACTCTGTACTGCTCATAAGTATACACACCCCCTGTATGTTATATACACTCTGTACTGCTCATAAGTATACACCCCCCTGTATGTTATATATACTCTGTACTCCTCATAAGTATACACACCCCCTGTATGTTATATACACTCTGTACTGCTCATAAGTATACACCCCCCTGTATGTTATATACACTCTGTACTGCTCATAAGTATACACCCCCCTGTATGTTATATACACTCTGTACTGCTCATAAGTATACACCCCCCTGTATGTTATATACACTCTGTACTGCTCATAAGTATACACCCCCCTGTATGTTATATACACTCTGTACTGCTCATAAGTATACACACCCCCTGTATGTTATATACACTCTGTACTGCTCATAAGTATACACCCCCCTGTATGTTATATACACTCTGTACTCCTCATAAGTATACACACCCCGTATGTTATATACACTCTGTACTCCTCATAAGTATACACACCCCGTATGTTATATACACTCTGTACTGCTCATAAGTATACACCCCCCTGTATGTTATATACACTCTGTACTCCTCATAAGTATACACACCCCCTGTATGTTATATATATTCTGTACTCCTCATAAGTATACACACCCCGTAGGGTTTCTTATCTATGGGGAGGTTGCTCTCTGGGTCTTATCTATGGGACCGTTACTCAATGGGTTTATTATCTTTGGGGCGGTCACTCTCTGGGTCTTTCATCTATGGGGAGGTCACTCACTGGGTTTCTCATCTATGGGGAGGTCACTCACTGGGTTTCTCATCTATGGGGAGGTCACTCTCTGGGTCTTTCATCTATGGGGAGGTCACTTGCTGGGTTTCTCCTCTATGGGGCGGTCACTCACTGGGTTTCTCATCTATGGGGAGGTCACTCGCTGGGTTTCTCATCTATGGGGAGGTCACTCGCTGGGTTTCTCATCTATGGGGAGGTCACTCGCTGGGTTTCTCATCTATGGGGAGGTCACTCGCTGGGTTTCTCATCTATGGGGAGGTCACTCGCTGGGTTTCTCCTCTATGGGGCGGTCACTCGCTGGGTTTCTCATCTATGGGGAGGTCACTCGCTGGGTTTCTCCTCTATGGGGCGGTCACTCGCTGGGTTTCTCATCTATGGGGAGGTCACTCGCTGGGTTTCTCATCTATGGGGAGGTCACTCGCTGGGTTTCTCATCTATGGGGAGGTCACTCGCTGGGTTTCTCATCTATGGGGAGGTCACTCGCTGGGTTTCTCATCTATGGGGAGGTCACTCGCTGGGTTTCTCATCTATGGGGAGGTCACTCGCTGGGTTTCTCATCTATGGGGAGGTCACTCGCTGGGTTTCTCATCTATGGGGAGGTCACTCGCTGGGTTTCTCATCTATGGGGAGGTCACTCGCTGGGTTTCTCATCTATGGGGAGGTCACTCGCTGGGTTTCTCATCTATGGGGAGGTCACTCGCTGGGTTTCTCATCTATGGGGAGGTCACTCGCTGGGTTTCTCATCTATGGGGAGGTCACTCGCTGGGTTTCTCATCTATGGGGAGGTCACTCGCTGGGTTTCTCATCTATGGGGAGGTCACTCGCTGGGTTTCTCATCTATGGGGAGGTCACTCGCTGGGTTTCTCATCTATGGGGAGGTCACTCGCTGGGTTTCTCATCTATGGGGAGGTCACTCGCTGGGTTTCTCATCTATGGGGAGGTCACTCGCTGGGTTTCTCATCTATGGGGAGGTCACTCGCTGGGTTTCTCATCTATGGGGAGGTCACTCGCTGGGTTTCTCATCTATGGGGAGGTCACTCGCTGGGTTTCTCATCTATGGGGAGGTCACTCGCTGGGTTTCTCATCTATGGGGAGGTCACTCGCTGGTTTTCTCATCTATGGGGAGGTCACTCGCTGGGTTTCTCATCTATGGGGAGGTCACTCGCTGGGTTTCTCATCTATGGGGAGGTCACTCGCTGGGTTTCTCATCTATGGGGAGGTCACTCGCTGGGTTTCTCATCTATGGGGAGGTCACTCGCTGGGTTTCTTATCTATGGGGAGGTCACTCGCTGGGTTTCTCATCTATGGGGAGGTCACTCGCTGGGTTTCTTCTCTATGGGGCGGTCACTCGCTGGGTTTCTGATCTATAATTAGGTCTCTTCAGTGGGAAGGTTTCTCATCTATGGGGAGGTCACTCACTGGGTCTTTCATCTATGAGAGGGTGCTCTCTGGGTCTTATCTATGGGAACGTTACTCAATGGGTTTATTATCTTTGGGGAGGTCACTCGCTGGGTTTATCATCTATGGGGAGGTTACTCGCTGGGTTTCTCATCTATGGGGAGGTCACTCGATGGGTTTCTCATCCATGGGGCGGTCGCTCGCTGGGTCTTTCATCTATGGGGAGGTCAATCAATGGGTTTCTTATCTATGAGGAGGTCACTTGCTAGGTTTCTTATCTATGGGAAGGTCACTCGCTGGGTCTTTCATCTATGGGGAGGTCAATCAATGGGTTTCTTATCTATGAGGAGGTCACTCGCTGGGTTTCTCATCTATGGGGAGGTCACTCGCTGGGTCTTTCATCTAATGGGAGGTCGCTCGCTGGGTCTTTTCATCTATGGGGAGGTCAATCAATGGGTTTCTTATCTATGGGGAGGTCGCTCTCTGGGTCTTTTATTTATTGTGAGGACTGATCTATAAGGAGGTCTCTTCAGTGGGAAGGTTTCTTTTCTATGGGTAGGTCTCTTTCTCTGTCTGTTGCTGTAGATCTTTTCTTGTAAGTGTATTTCCTGACTGTTTTTTAGCAATGCCGATGCTGCCGCTGTGGAGGACGCTGTACACTACCTTTGCAGTAGGATGTGCAGGAACATTTCGCTCATCGTTGGCTTTGGATAAATCATGGACTCGGCAGCAGCAGGTAGGAGGGAAACACAGGTGATCCCACCACCATGATAACTCTCTGTAACTTGTGTGAATGTGTCATGTTACAGGATGGTGCCAATATACAGGCGCAGTGCCTCATATATTATAACGTCAGGTATGGACTAATAGTCAGCTAAAGCAGGCCATTTCCACTCTTGTGGATACTGAACCAATCAGGATATGGAATAATTGAAAACATAACTTTTACTTGTTCCAGAAATTAAATAAATGAGGCTCAAACAATTAAACATAAATTGGTGATAACATTATTTCTTACCACCTCTGGCGTGTGTTGCTGTTTCTTACCAAGTCCAAAGGGGTAGTAATTATCCTGCAAATCCTGGATCTTCCTGTCCGTAAATAATAATATCTTGGCGGGACACTGTGGTTGTTGTAATTTTACATATTAGGGACAATGGCTGTCTCACCCTTAGAAAACCCGATGTGTGAGTTAGGGTTGGGCGATTTACCTGTATCACGATATACCGCAGTATTAAAAAAACGGCGATATCGCTGTTTCCTAATTACCACGGTGTGGCGAAACCAACCTCGCCACTGGGTTTTGGAGAGGCCTGGCTACCAGCCTCTTGCCCCAGGATTATGGGCCCTCTCATCAGCCCATGCAAAACTTAAACCCCATGGGTGATTTGACTGTGTTTGTGGCATCTGAGCGCTCAGATCCAAGCCATATGGGGACATGTGGGGTTTTGAGATGTGTGACAGAACCATCTGTCTGTGTAATTGTATTGTATGTTATGTGATGGTACCCAGATAGCTCATGTTATTGTATTCATGTTGTCTGAGTGCCATTCACCTAATAATATGCACTCAGACTTGAGCTGTCTGGGAATGGGTTAAATGTCTATGTGTAATGTAAAGGGTGGGACATTGTATGTTTGAGTAAGTGATGTCTGTTCCATTGTCCCCACATGTGTATTCGTCTGTCTGTGGTGATTGCATCAACCGAGTGTGAGGTAATTCTATCACGGACAGAGGGGAGGATTTTGTGGGGATGTGTTATAATATATTGATTGGTTGTATTTCAAACCCCTGTGGGCAGTACTATGTTTTTGGTTTGTGAATAAAAGAGGCTGTACGTGAAGTGCAGTGAGTTCATGTTTTACCCTTTATCATGTTGAGGCTGATGTTTGGGTAACTGATCGACTGGGGGATTGCTATACGCTGGGAGATTTGCTATACTCCCCTGGCTATAACTACTAGCTCTTTTTAGAGCTGTTCCTGCTCTCTGGTTTTAGGAGAGGTTCACCCACTGGAGCCTTGGCGTAGGTCCAGGGTGGGTAGGAGACGGCAAGACCTCAACCAAGCTTTGGCGGTTCATGGGGTCTGCAGTGCTGACGGTGTGGAGCGGAGTGCTTGGAGTCCTCGGAAAGCACTAGGAGCACCTATCAACGGAGGTACCCGGTCGGGGTGCAAGGAGTTCCGTTACATTTGGTGGCAAGCGGTGGGATGGCGTCCTAGTGTGAGGAGAAGCAGCTCGGAGACACCGTTCATGGAGTATATTGAGGGCAACGCTAGTATCCGTACAGCACCCCTGGCTACAGCAGGATGAAATCGGCTAGTCTTCGGACAGTGTTCCATGGCGAGGAGGAGGAGGCGGCCGCAGACTACAGGGATGCAGACAGAAAGGAAGTCTGGTATGATGCCCTGGAAAATGCCCAGCAGCGGCGAGGTGAGAGTCTCCCCAGTTATGAGCAGCGGCTACAGAAGAGTGTGGCGATGCGGATGGGTCTCTTGGGAGAGCAGCCCCTGGATGACTGGGTAACAGAGCTCCAGAGCCTGGTATGTAAGGAGCTTTGGCTAGAGGACGCTTACCAGGCCCTAAGGTGGCATGTCATTCAACATTCCCCCTGGGCAGCTGAGCACGACAAGCCAGAGGGAGAGGAGTTTTATGGTCCAGGCTTGTTATGGGAGTCCTTTGCAGAGCCTGACTTCGGGACCCCTGCACAGTCCAGACTTCAGAACATCTTCTACGAGAGTGAGGCTAGGCTGGATTGGGAGGACCCCCACAAGGTAGTGAAAGACCTGGCTCACCTAGCAACCCTGGAGTGGGAACTGGAGCAGGACTACCGAGATCTCTTCCACTCCATTGAGAGGGCTCAGCGAGAGAGCAGAGTGTCTGACCCAGGTCCAGAGCCCTTCAGCTGGAAGGATATTGTGGAGGTGTTCTGGGAAGACCCAACTGAAGTATCCCCTGCTTCAGTGCCAGCTACAGAGGTAGGGGACCTCATAGACTGGTCCTGGGGGGAAACCCATATGGCAGGTGGAGATGGGACTGAGATCTCTCCACCGGCCCTACAGGGATGCTGGGCAGTCGGTCCAGATCCCCAACGGCAGCCGGAGTTTCAGGGAGTAGGGACAGTTGGTCCTGCTCCCCAGCGGCAGTATGTTTTGCAGGCAGAGGAGAGCATCGTCTCCATTCCCCAGCGCAGTGTACTTTGAAGGGAGAGGAGACAACCGGTCTCTCTCCCCAACCACAGGGGGACAGCACCCCTAACTCCGATGGTGCAGATGGGACCGCGGTCTCTGCACCAGGCCTACCGGGATGCTGGACGGCCGGTTCAGATCCCCCACCAACCCTGCAGGAATGCCAGGAGGAGGAGGTAAGCGATTCCTCCTCTCCACAGTCGATCTGCAACAAGGTCCTGGGGATAGGATTTCCTGACCACATCCCAGTGGAAGAGCTGGCATCTGGGCAGAGCGCAGTCAGCCTCTGCCCTCCTCTATCCTCTTTTCCAGAGCCTGACTCCCCACAGGCTACCCCAGCAGAAGAGCTGGCACCTGGGCAGAGCGCAGTCAGCCTTTGCCCTCCCCTATCCTCTTATCCAGAGCCTGACTCCCCACAGGCTACCCCAGCAGAAGAGCTGGCATCTGGGCAGAGCGCAGTCAGCCTCTGCCCTCCTCTATCCTCTTATCCAGAGCCTGACTCCCCACAGGCTACCCCAGCAGAAGAGCTGGCATCTGGGAAGAGCGCAGTCGGCCTCTGCCCTCCCCTATCCTCTTCTCCAGAGCCGGACTTCCCACAGGCTACCCCAGCGGAAGAGCTGGCATCGGGGCAGAGCGCAGTCGGCCTCTGCCCACCAAGTACCTACAGCTCCAAGCTAGAAAGCAACAAGGAAGCAAGGAGTAGCAGATGCCCCCTCAACAGCTGGGGACATTCAGAACAGAGCCAGGCCCTAAAATTCAACTGGTCCAGTATTTGGTTGTGGGTGGACTGCCAGACTAACTCAGGTACCGACCGGCATGAGGTCAGGTATCTGGTTAGTCTTCCCTGGGGGGGGGGAGATATGTGGCGAAACCAACCTCGCCACTGGGTTTTGGAGAGGCCTGGCTACCAGCCTCTTGCCCCAGGATTATGGGCCCTCTCATCAGCCGATGCAAAACTTAAACCCCATGGCGATTTGACTGTGGTTGTGGCATCTGAGCGCTCAGATCCAAGCCATATGGGGACATGTGGGGTTTTGAGATGTGTGACAGAACCATCTGTCTGTGTAATTGTATTTTAATCACAGGGAACGACCTGTTTAAAACGTAGCCTTTAATCTAATTATAACATAAAATAACAAAACTCCCACAGACATACATAGAAGAACAAAAAAAGAAAATATATCCTTGATGACATAGAAGATGATACTTGTAATTGTCCAGAAGTGCGGGTCAGGTTGGACTGGGGGGACAGAGATGAAGTCTAATCTGTCCCTATTCCTGGCCCTGGGCTGAATAGCCCTGCCTATAAACGGAATGGCCGCCCTGATAAGGACGATCCCGTATTCTGGAACCTCCTGGTGACCCTGGTAAGGCCCTGTGAACCTAATGGATCCCTACTCAGGGCCTGCTCTAGATACACAAAACAAAAACAAAGTATAGATAATCATATAGAAAGCAACAAACCAGCCACCCCACTGGATGCTCAGTGGTGTGGGTGGAAATGCTGCCAATAATAAATATGTCATAAAGAATATATAGACAACCAGAAGTGTGGCTATCTATGAATGTGCATCATCAATGGACGATATCACTGTGCAAACCCCACACTCCAGATACACTGTGTGACGTCAACACACCAAGATACGCCGTTAACATTTGTACATATCAGTGTATAATTTAAGATGTATATACATGTACGGCACCAGAAGCACTACATCTAGTATGCAATCAGATGCCAGTGTCCCAACGCGTTTCACCCTGATTGATTGTCGGGTTCCTCAGGGGACGTATATCAAAGTACAATGCTTTAATTAGGCATCAAGAAGAGGTAACCAACCTGGTGGCAAGGTCCTCATTTATGATGACACCGTTAGACCAGATCATATACTGGTCGCATTATGTTCATTCACTTAATAGCTTGAGATGATCAGATACAGGGACCACAATAGGGGGCCTTTGGAGTCTGCTCAAAAAGCAATCATTCGCCAGTGTGGTGATATACCCACATATATGTACCGGCGATGAGCCAACATAGGAATTCCCACATAAATAATCAAAGTGACGACCTCCTATAAACAGTCACATATGCATGATAACATGTGTGATCGCATGGCAAACAGGTAACAAGATACTACTTGCGTGTCCATATACGGCCAAGAATGGCCCAAGCCGTCTGTGGGGATAGTCATATGTCCACTCTCACTCTAGCCATGGCCCGCGTCTGCACTGTTTGAGACATAAATGGTAGTCAGGATTAAAAGCCAGATAAGGCCAGAGACTAACCTTCTGTTGGTAGGGGGAAACAGCCCCCTGTTTTCCCAGGAAACTCACAATTAGTGGTGCCTCACTGGTCCTGTATGTGAGGTCGCCGAGCAGTGAATCCTGCTTGGTTTAAATAGCCCGCCTTTGGGAGGTGGAGCAGGGGGCCGAATGTCGCCCCGCCCCTCCCCATACATACCTAAGATTAGGCGTGGGCCTATGGCCCGCTCACGCCTCCTATGGGCGTGCCTGTGCTGCTGGATAGATTCAACCAAACCTCCTGTCCCCTGGTGCTTAGTTTGTGCATGGTACCGCCCCCGTTCAGTCCCGCCCAAACGGGGTGTGTCCCCACGATGAGGGCGGATCCGGAGTACAAGCCGGCCGGCGTGCGAGCCTCGTGGATGACGTCACCGGGCGCGCCCGATCACATGGTCACACTGTTGTGGCCTCCTAGTGCCAGAGCGCCGCCCGATGACGTCACCCACCACCTCCGATCATGTGACAAGATGTAAGGGGACAGTAGAATACCTATAGTACAAGGTTCAAAACCGGGTCTTTTTATAAAGAGAGCACAGTTATGCAGAAAAGAGACCCAGTACAGATATATTATCCCTGATTAGGAAGAGAAGGGGTGGGGAAAGGGGGGGGGGCAGGCAATTAGCGCAGTGTGGATGCGCAGACCATAAATCAATATGGTATGATTGATTACAGTGGGGACAGCATTTGGGACCGGTATACGCCCGTAGGGGCACGGTGCAGGCTAAAAACAAGCTATTAGTAAAAACTCTATTACATCGTAGTGAATAGAGCATGTATATATGTATAAATTGATGTTCTATATGGGGTAGATCAAAAGCGGCACTGTAATGGGGGTGGCCACATATCCTCCCCTTCAAAATACTACAGTGCTCGAGATATATATGTTAACCCCATGTAAAATAGCATATGGCTGGCTAAAGAAAGCAGGAATAATCGATATTTTCGTTCAGTCCTGCAGGTGACATGGTGTTAAGCATATGTATCCATTTCGACTCTTTCTGTCTCAGGATAGTGTCAATGTCACCTCCCCTGATGGAATGTTTTACTGTTTCCACCATTGAGAAGTTTACAGCTTTTGGGTCTCCTCCATGTTTTAAAACCACATGTCTGGATAAAGGTTTATCGCGCTTGTGGCGAATATCGCCAATATGCTCCAGGATCCTCTTTTTAAAGGCTCTACAAGTTTTGCCGATGTATCTAAGGCTGCATTTACATTGGGCCATGTAAACCACGCCCATTGTATTGCAGTTTGCAAAGCCACGGGTCATATACGTATGGGTCTGTTCGGTGTTCGTGAAGGATTGGCCTACTGTTATGAAGGAACAAGCCTTACATTTACCACATCTATATGTACCATTTCTCCTATCTACTAGCCACGTAAACGAGGGGGAGGCAGGTTCAAAGTGGCTGTGTACCAGTTGATCCCCTATACTTCGACCTCGCCTGAAGGTAATTGAGGGATGCTCAGGAAGAAGATCAGTCAGGTCAGGATCGGCCTTGATCAGTGACCAATATCGTCCGATGATCTGGCGGACTTGATTAGCTTCAGTGTCATATGTACCTATAATTCTGATCACTTCATCCGATGTTTTCTTTTTCCCTACAGAGTGAATTAATGCTGATCTATCAAGGGATCCAGCATGGTTCCAAGCTTCATAGAGGCAGTCCTCAGAATACCCCCTCTGTTTAAACCGGTGGAATAGGGTACTTGCTTGTTTGTCAAACTCGGTTTGATCGGAACAGTTCCTGCGGATCCGCAGAAACTGTCCCTTAGGGATACCTTTTTTGAGTGGTTTGGGGTGAAAACTGTCCCATCTCAATAAACTATTTGTTGAAGTGGATTTACGGAACAGGGTAGTTGTTAGAGTGTTGTTTGTGTCCTTACTAATCTGTAGATCAAGGAAATTGATTGTTCTAGATTGTAGTTCATGGGTAAAAAATAGACCGATGTGATTGATATTAAGGTCCTTCATGAACCCATCAAAATCTTCTGCAGTGCCTGACCAGAATAACAGGATATCATCGATGAACCTCGACCAAGATATTATATGGCGGGTCCATCTCTGCATCCCTTCAGTAAAGACAATGGTGTCCTCCCACCAGCCCAGGAGCAGGTTGGCGTAAGTGGGCGCACAAGGGCTCCCCATCGCCGTGCCCCTGAGCTGGTGGTAGAACCGACCATTGAACACAAAGTAGTTATGTCTTAAAGCAAAATCTAGGAGTCTGATGACAAGATGGTTGTGTTCCTTGAGATCGGTGGATCTGGTGTCTAAAAAATATTTGATTGCTGCCAAGCCCTTATTGTGTGGAATAGAGGTGTAAAGAGCTTCCACATCAATGGAGGCTAGCCACACACCTGGATCCAATGAAATGCCATCTATCCGTTTCAGTAGATCATTTGTGTCGCGGAGATATGAGGGTAGAGACATCACAAATGGGCGCAAGATCTTGTCTATATAGGTGCCTACGTGTTCTGTAAGGCCCCCTATCCCAGATACAATTGGACGGCCCTTGAGGGGGACCGTGCCTTTATGAACCTTGGGGAGACAATAGAACGTCGCCACCCGAGGGTTAGATACTTCAAGGTAATCACATTCACGTCGGTCAATGAGTCTCCCCTCAAGGGCCTCCTGTAGGATCTGGGATAGTTCCCTCGCGTACAGCTGAGTTGGGTCCAGTTTGAGCAACTCATAACTGGATCCATCAGATAGGAGCGACATACACATGTTACAGTATTGTTCACTAGACATGACAACAATGTTCCCCCCTTTGTCCGATGGTTTGAATATAAGTTGTTTGTTGGTACTAAGATCCCGTAGTATTTCCATTTCCCTCTGTGTGTAATTTTTCATACCACTAACCTGTCTTGATGTTAGATTCCCCAAATCCCTGGTTACAGATTTAAGAAACAAATCAATATGAGCCTCACCCAATGTTTTGGGAGGCATCCTCGTACTCTTATTTCTGAGACTCGTAAATGGACCCTGGCCCGGAGGACGGTCATTGTCGTCCAATAGATCCACTAGGGCATCATAGCCCATGAGATCACTTGGATCAAGTCCAAGTTCGATGCTCCTCTTTTTGTCGGAGGCGCAGAATAGCTTTCGCCACCGTAATTTTCTCACAAATAAGTGGAGATCCTTTACCCAATCAAAAAGACAGAAGCGGGTGGTTGGCACAAAAGACAATCCTTTGTTTAATAATTTTAGTTCAACCTCAGATAGATTAATCCCGGATAGATTAAGAATCACAGGTTGACCCTCTGGTGAGATCAATATTTCTTTACAGGTTGGCAGTGTGTTTGTGTACGGTCTCTCAGGATGTAGGTGCTGGGTGGGGGCGGGCCTAAAAAAGAAGAGGAAGAAGAGTTGTTTACAACTGGTAAGATACCAGATGAGGAGGCAGTATCCAATAAGGTGGTCCCACTTGGGGCCATCATTAACTTGTTTGTTGGTTCTGGGTCGACAGTGGTATCTGTTCTTACAGTTTGGCGGGAGGGGGCCTGTATTCCCCATGATGCCCCAGACCTTTGGCCTGTGGGTTGGTAGCCTCGTGTCTGAGGCCTCTGAATATATTGACCTCTCCCTCTGCCTCGACCCTTGCCTCTCCAGTTACCACGGCGCCTAGAGTATTGGTGTTGTTGGGATTGGTAATAATCCAAGTCCGAGCTTTCAGCCTCAGAGGCCGAGCCCTCACTGGCGGAGGCTTTCTCAGTAGGCTGTGCTACTAGATACGCTGTCTTATTTCTAAAGTCCGACAAGTCCTTGATGAATTGTCGGTGCTTGCGTTCAACTAAGTTAGACTTGAACCTCTCAACATTGGTTTGTAGCTCAACTTCTTTCTTTGAGAACTCTGGGTGGTCCCTGAATCCCAGTGCTATCTCCACCTGGGTGTTCAGTGATCTCCCAACCGTCTCCAAGTTAGCCCGCTCCTGATCCAACAACAATCGCATAAGTCGTAGAGAACTGTCTATTATTTCACTTTCCCACCTGGTCAAGAAATCTGGGGTACAGATGCGTGGTGCAGGTTTTAGAAAGATTCGTAGGCCTCTAGGTATGATCGAATTCCTGATGTAGTTATCCAAAGACTGAACCTCCCACCAGGATTTATGATACTCCTTGTGGATTTCATAGAGGTCCTTAAAAGTGGTTTTAATTGAAGGAGCAGCGGTATTTGTGCCTGTCAGCTCTTTCTCTGAAAAAATTTCATTAGCTTCTAGGAGCCATTTATTGGTATCCAATTGTGTGCTAAGAAAGCCAGCCATATCAAGGCGTGAGACAAGCTCACGGGTATGTAGCAAATGGTTAAATTAATGTAATCACAGCTAAGACAATATCCCGTCAGAGGGAATAATAACCACAGGTGGTGTATAATCCAGCCCAGGGCCAGGAATAGGGACAGATTAGACTTCATCTCTGTCCCCCCAGTCCAACCTGACCCGCACTTCTGGACAATTACAAGTATCATCTTCTATGTCATCAAGGATATATTTTCTTTTTTTGTTCTTCTATGTATGTCTGTGGGAGTTTTGTTATTTTATGTTATAATTAGATTAAAGGCTACGTTTTAAACAGGTCGTTCCCTGTGATTACATTAATTGGATTATACACCACCTGTGGTTATTATTCCCTCTGACGGGATATTGTCTTAGCTGTGATTGTGTAATTGTATTGTATGTTATGTGATGGTACCCAGATAGCTCATGTTATTGTATTCATGTTGTCTGAGTGCCATTCACCTAATAATATGCACTCAGACTTGAGCTGTCTGGGAATGGGTTAAATGTCTATGTGTAATGTAAAGGGTGTGACATTGTATGTTTGAGTAAGTGATGTCTGTTCCATTGTCCCCACATGTGTATTCGTCTGTCTGTGATGATTGCATCAACCCAGTGTGAGGTAATTCTATCACGGACAGAGGGGAGGATTTTGTGGGGATGTGTTATAATATACTGATTGGTTGTATTTCAAACCCCTGTGGGCAGTACCATGTTTTTGGTTTGTGAATAAAAGAGGCTGTACGTGAAGTACAGTGAGTTCATGTTTTACCCTTTATCATGTTGAGGCTGATGTTTGGGTAACTGATCGACTGGGGGATTGCTATACGCTGGGAGATTTGCTATACTCCCCTGGCTATAACTACTAGCTCTTTTTAGAGCTGTTCCTGCTCTCTGGTTTTAGGAGAGGTTCACCCACTGGAGCCTTGGCGTAGGTCCAGGGTGGGTAGGAGACGGCAAGACCTCAACCAAGCTTTGGCGGTTCGTGGGGTCTGCAGTGCGTACGGTGTCAAGTGGAGTGCTTGGAGTCCTCGGAAAGCACTAGGAGCACCTATCAACGGAGGTACACGCTCGGGGTGCAAGGAGTTCCGTTACATTTGGTGGCAAGCGGTGGGATGGCGTCCTAGTGTGAGGAGAAGCAGCTCGGAGACACCGTTCGCAGATTTACTAAATTGAGGGCAACGCTAGTATCCGTACAGCGCCCCTGGCTACAGCAGGATGAAATCGGCTAGTCTTCGGACAGCGTTCTATGACGAGGAGGAGGAGGCGGCCGCAGACTACAGGGATGCAGACAGAAAGGAAGTCTGGTATGATGCCCTGGAAAATGCCCAGTGGCGGCGAGGTGAGAGTCTCCTCAGTTATGAGCAGCAGCTACAGAAGCATGTGGCGATGCGGATGGGTCTCTTGGGGGAGCAGCCCCTGGATGACTGGGTAACAGAGCTCCAGAACCTGGTATGTAAGGAGCTTTGGCTAGAAGATGCTTACCAGGCCCTAAGGTGGCATGTCATTCAACATTCCCCCTGGGCAGCTGAGCATGACAAGCCAGAGGGAGAGGAGTTTTATGGTCCAGGCTTGTTATGGGAGTCCTTTGCAGAGCCTGACTTCGGGACCCCTACACAGTCCAGACTTCAGAACATCTTCTACGAGAGGGAGGCTAGGCAGGATTGGGATGACCCCCATGAGGTAGAGAAAGACCTGGCTCACCTAGCAACCCTGGAGTGGGAACTGGAGCAGGACTACCGAGATCTCTTCCACTCCATTGAGAGGGCTCAGCGAGAGAGCAGAGTGTCAGACCCAGGTCCAGAGCCCTTCAGCTGGAAGGATATTGTGGAGGTGTTCTGGGAAGACCCAACTGAAGTATCCCCTGCTTCAGTACCAGCTACAGAGGTAGGGGACCTCATAGACTGGTCCTGGGGGGAAACCCATATGGCAGGTGGAGATGGGACTGAGATCTCTCCACCGGCCCTACAGGGATGCTGGGCAGTCGGTCCAGATCCCCAACGGCAGCCGGAGTTTCAGGGAGTAGGGACAGTTGGTCCTGCTCCCCAGCGGCAGTATGTTTTGCAGGCAGAGGAGAGCATTGTCTCCATTCCCCAGCGGCAGTGTACTTTGAAGGGAGAGGAGACAACCGGTCTCTCTCCCCAACCACAGGGGAACAGCACCCCTAACTCCGATGGTGCAGATGGGACCGCGGTCTCTGCACCAGGCCTACCGGGATGCTGGACGGCCGGTTCAGATCCCCCACCAACCCTGCAGGAATGCCAGGAGGAGGAGGTAAGCGATTCCTCCTCTCCACAGTCGATCTGCAACAAGGTCCTGGGGATAGGATTTCCTGACCACATCCCAGCGGAAGAGCTGGCATCTGGGCAGAGCGCAGTCGGCCTCTGCCCTCCCCTATCCTCTTCTCCAGAGGCTGACTCCCCACAGGCTACCCCAGCAGAAGAGCTGGCATCTGGGCAGAGCGCAGTCAGCCTCTGCCCTCCTCTATCCTCTTATCCAGAGCCTGACTCCCCACAGGCTACCCCAGCAGAAGAGCTGGCATCTGGGCAGAGCGCAGTCAGCCTCTGCCCTCCCCTATCCTCTTCTCCAGAGCCGGACTTCCCACAGGCTACCCCAGCGGAAGAGCTGGCATCGGGGCAGAGCGCAGTCGGCCTCTGCCCACCAAGTACCTACAGCTCCAAGCTAGAAAGCAACAAGGAAGCAAGGAGTAGCAGATGCCCCCTCAACAGCTGGGGACATTCAGAACAGAGCCAGGCCCTAAAATTCAACAGGTCCAGTATTGGGTTGTGGGTGGGCTGCCAGACTAACTCAGGTACCGACCGGCGTGAGGTCAGGTATCTGGTTAGTCTTCCCTGGGGGGGGGGAGATATGTGGCGAAACCAACCTCGCCACTGGGTTTTGGAGGGGCCTGGCTACCAGCCTCTTGCCCCAGGATTATGGGCCCTCTCATCAGCCCATGCAAAACTTAAACCCCATGGCGATTTGACTGTGTTTGTGGCATCTGAGCGCTCAGATCCAAGCCATATGGGGACATGTGGGGTTTTGAGATGTGTGACAGAACCATCTGTCTGTGTAATTGTATTGTATGTTATGTGAGGGCACCCAGTTAGCTCATGTTATTGTATTCATGTTGTATTAGTGCCATTCACCTAATAATATGCACTCAGACTTGAGCTGTCTGGGAATGTGTTAAATGTCTATGTGTAATGTAAAGGGTGGGACATTGTATGTTTGAGTAAGTGATGCCTGTTCCATTGTCCCCACATGTGTATTCGTCTGTCTGTGGTGATTGCATCAACCCAGTGTGAGGTAATTCTATCACGGACAGAGGGGAGGATTTTGTGGGGATGTGTTATAATATATTGATTGGTTGTATTTCAAACCCCTGTGGGCAGTACCATGTTTTTGGTTTGTGAATAAAAGAGGCTGTACGTGAAGTGCAGTGAGTTCATGTTTTACCCTTTATCATGTTGAGGCTGATGTTTGGGTAACTGATCGACTGGGGGATTGCTATACGCTGGGAGATTTGCTATACTCCCCTGGCTATAACTACTAGCTCTTTTTAGAGCTGTTCCTGCTCTCTGGTTTTAGGAGAGGTTAACCCACTGGAGCCTTGTCGTAGGTCCAGGGTGGGTAGGAGACGGCAAGACCTCAACCAAGCTTTGGCGGTTCGAGGGGTCTGCAGTGCGTACGGTGTCAAGTGAAGTGCTTGGAGTCCTCGGAAAGCACTAGGAGCACCTATCAACGGAGGTACCCGGTCGGGAGCAAGGAGTTCCGTTACACACGGTATTTTGTTATGTCATAGAAGAGGTCATGTGCGCTGACCGCTTCTATCTGCGTCCGCCCGCCCCAGCATGAACCGATACTGGACATTTGCAGAGTACTTGTACTCGTGCAAATGTCCCTGATACCTGCTGGCCGCTTGCGGCGGCGCTCTTAGCAGTTTGGCACGGGGGAAGGAATTCTGTGACTCGCATTCCCGGCACCCGACCTCTGAGAGGACGCTGTGATCCGTGCAATTAACCCCTCAGGTGTGGCGCCTGAGGGGTTAATTGCACGGATCACAGCGTCCTCTCAGAGGTCGGGTGCCGGGAATGTTCTTCAGTCTCTGACTCTGCATTGGTGGCAGATGGACAGGGAGGTGTCCCCATGTATCTCACCAAGTTGTCAGCGGCAGTGTTGAGCCATGCGCCGCCCCTCTATTTAAGACCTGCCCGCCTGTTCCTCATGCAATGTCCCGCCTACCGTGCTGCCGTCGTGGAACGCACGCCAACCGCGTGCTTCCGGGCAGCAAATGAAGGAGGCCGGGACCACGTGGCAGGAGGCGATGCCGAGACGGTAGCATCTGTGGTTGCCCAGCAACCTCCTCACCACTCATCGCTCCATAGGGTGGTGATTCCCATACCAATGATCACCCATTCATCACAAGCTAATTCTACGGATTTATATTGACTATCCTGCCACTGGAGTATGTATGTTTTACAATCTTACAACATCAATCAGGTTATGATTACAGAAATTAAATCAAATTAAATACAAAAATAATTCCAAGATTAAAAATAAAAAACGTCCAAATTATTATTTTTGTGAGCAGTTCCTCCTCAAGGATGGGGAGTTCCTGTGCCCCATCGTATGCAGTTCCTGGGCTGGTGGGAGAACACGTGCTTATTTAAAGATGGCTTGTCGATGGACGTATGCCACATTACCATGTGGCTGAGATTCATCGAATATATTTTTGTGGTGTGGAATGGCATGGAAGAGTCTTTTTCCACCTGGGTCTCAATAACAATGAGATTGGACTCAGATTTACTTCCAAGTGCCACCCCATGAAGCTACCATTTCTGGATGTCATTATCATGAACAATGCAGAAGGAGATACCTCAATTTTTAGGAAACCAACATTGTGGCGAAACCGACCTCGCCACTGGGTTTTGGAGAGGACTGGCTGCTGGCCTCTTGCCTCAGGATTATGGGCCATATACTAACTTTTAAACCCCTGAACCTATTCAAGTGAATTTTGGATAGGTTTGTCCCCAAGTTATACTGTTTGAATTAATGTAAGTTATATGTATGGCCAATGTAAACTCACAAAGTTGTAACAATTTATAATAAGTGTAACTTGTCAGCTTGGGAGGAATATGCGGGTGTGTTTCTATTGTGCCATTGTCCCATTGTGTGTTTAAAATGGTGATGTCTGTTCTGTTGTCCTCACATGTGTATTGGCGGTCTCCCTTTGTCCTCAGAGATAATTGGATTGCCCCTCAGGTTGTCTCCGGAGAGAGAGGAGGAAACCATGATGCATTCTGGGGATATGTTGTCCTATGTCACAGTCTTCATTCTGGTCCTCTGGGGGCGTGAACGATTGGTTGCTGTAGTTACATTGTATGTGTTGTAAATTACTGATTGGTTGTATTTCAAACCCCTGTGGGCAGTACTATGTTTGTGGTTTATGAATAAAAGAGGCTGTACGTGAAGTACAGTCAGACCACTGCTTGACCCTCAACACGGAGCCTTGTCTCGTTATTGGGGGGATTCACTGTATGCTGTTAGAGGACCGATTGCCAGAAGTGTAAGATTCCTGTTCGTCTGCTAGCAGCTATTCGTGAGGTTCCAGTTTGGAGTGCTACTTTGTATCCAGTTCGGGAGTTTGGTGTATCCTGCAGTAGCTGTGCCTGTCTCTCAGAAAGGGGCTTATCGCCTAAACGGATTTTAACCCCTTGTCTGCTGAAACGGTCCGTTACATTGGTGGCAAGCAGCGGGATCGTTCCTACAGCCAGAAGGACAGCTACAGGAGACACCATTTCTTTGGATTCTACAATTTAAAGGCAACGCATGTCCCAGTACAGCGACCCTAAAAGCAACAGGATGGAACCAGCAGTGTTATACGAGGAGGAGGACCTGGATGGCCGGGATGCATTAAGGAAAGGCATCTGGTACCAGGCCCTGGATAATCTACAATACCAGCGGGGTGAGAGTCTCCCCAGTGAAGAGCAACGGTTGCAGAAGCAAGTGGCCCTGCGGATGCCCTTCCTGGGAGAGCAGCCCCTGGAGGTATGGGTGAAGGAACTAGAGCACCGGGTATGGCAGGAGCTATGGCTGGAGGATGCCTACCAGGCGCTCTGGTGGTATATGGCACAGTATATACCCTGGACAGCCGAACATGACAAGCCAGAGGGAGAGGAGTTTTATGGTCCTGGCTTGTTATGGGAGTCCTTTGCAGAGCCTGACTTCGGGAGCCATGCACAGTCCAGACTTCAGGACATTTTCTATGAGAGGGAGGCTAGGCATGAGTGGGATGACCTCCATGAAGTAGAGCAAGAACTGGCTCACCTAGCAACCCTGGAGTGGGAACTGGAGCAGGACTACCGAGATCTCTTCCACTCCATTGAGAAGGCTCAGCAGGACGGTAAGGTGACAGACCCAGATCCAGACCCATTCAGCTGGGCAGATATTGTAGAGTGTTACTGGGAAGGACCCCAGGTGGCCGGTAGAGATGGGACCGAGGTCTCTCCACCGGTCCTGCAGGGAATTGGAAGCCCAGTCTCCATTCCCCAGCAGCAGTGTGAAGTGCAGGGAGAGGAGAGCAGCGCCCTCCCTCCCCAGCGGCAGGCTGAGTTACAGGGGGCAGAGGTAGTTGTTCCTGCCCCCCAGCAGCAGAGTGATATGCTGGGAAGGCAGTGTGAAATGCAGGGAGAGGAGAGCAGCGTCCTCCCTCCCCAGCGGCAGGCTGAGTTACAGGGGGCAGAGGTAGTTGTTCCTGCCCCCCAGCAGCAGAGTGATTTTTTGGGAATTTGGAGCCCAGTCTCCATTCCCCAGCGGCAGAGTGTCCAGCAGGGAATAGAGAGCCCAGTCTCCTTTCCCCAGCAACAGGACACTGTATTGGGAGCGGAGACGGTCGGTCGCCCTCCCCAGCGGCCGGAAGTATGTATGGGAGAGGAGCTTGTTACCCCCTCTCCCCAGCGGCAGCTTAACGCACCAGGGGGAGACAGTAAGCCCCACAACAGTGCAGATGGGACCGTGGTCTCTGCACTTACAGCACAGGGGGTAGAGACAGTCGGTCTCCCCCTCCAACAACCAGGCTCCAACCAGGCTTCTTCCGTGGTAGCGCTGGCACCAGGGCAGAGTACCGCTGATACCTGCCCACAAAGCAACCTCCACTCCAACCCAGGGAGCAACACAGAGACCGAGAGTACCAGCTTCCAACACAACCTTGGTGGACTCACTGGACAGAGACAGGCTACTAAAGTCAACAGGTCCAGTATTTGGTTGTGGGTGGGCTGCCAGACTAACTCAGGTACCGACCGGCGTGAGGTCAGGTATCTGGTTAGTCTTCCCTGGGGGGGGGGAGATGTGTGGCGAAACCGACCTCGTCACTGGGTTTTGGAGAGGACTGGCTGCTGGCCTCTTGCCCCTGGATTATGGGCCATATACTAACTTTTAAACCCCTGAACCTATTCAAGTGAATTTTGGATAGGTTTGTCACAAAGTTATACTGTTTGAATTAATGTAAGTTATATGTATGGCCAATGTAAACTCACAAAGTTGTAACAATTTATAATAAGTGTAACTTGTCAGCTTGGGAGGAATATGCGGGTGTGTTTCTATTGTGCCATTGTCCCATTGTGTGTTTAAAATGGTGATGTCTGTTCTGTTGTCCTCACATGTGTATTGGCGATCTCCCTTTGTCCTCAGAGATAATTGGATTGCTCTTCAGGTTGTCTGGACAGAGAGGAGGAAACCATGATGCATTGTGGGGATCTGTTGTCCTATGTCACAGTCTTCATTCTGGTCCTCTGGGGGCGTGAACGATTGGTTGCTGTAGTTACATTGTATGTGTTGTTAATTACTGATTGGTTGTATTTCAAACCCCTGTGGGCAGTACTATGTTTGTGGTTTATGAATAAAAGAGGCTGTACGTGAAGTACAGTCAGACCACTGTTTGACCTCAACACGGAGCCTTGTCTCGTTATTGGGGGGATTCACTGTATGCTGTTAGAAGACCGATTGCCAGGAGTGTAAGCTGATTCCTGTTAGTCTGCTAGCAGCTATTCGTGAGGTTCCAGTTTGGAGTGCTACTTTGTATCCAGTTCGGGAGTTTGGTGTATCCTGCAGTAGCTGTGCCTGTCTCTCAGAAAGGGGCTTATCGCCTAAACGGATTTTAACCCCTTGTCTACTGAAACGGTCCGTTACAAACATCCACTAATTCCCTCCTACGTTGGGAGTAGACATCCCTATTCCCTTAAAAAGGGGATCCCCCGAGGACAATATGTGCACTTGAGGAGGAACTGCTCACAAAGAAATGAGTTCCTTAAACAAGCCCGGGATCTATGGGATAGGTTCCTAGATTGGAGGTATCCACTAAGTACTCTTAAATCCTGGTGACAGGTTCCCTTTAAATAGAGGGTCCGGTGAATGGCTCAACACTGCCACTGACAACTTGGTGAGTTCTAGTCTAACCGCTGTTATCTATTGTGAGAGGAGGCGGGGGCTCTGTGTTTGTTAGGTAGGGACATATAGCCCCCTCCCTACTCACACATAGGGTTTTCTAAGGGTGAGACAGCCATTGTCCCTATGTAAAATGACAACAACCACAGTGTCCCGCCAAGATATTATTATTTACGGACAGGAAGATCCAGGATTTGCAGGATAATTACTACCCCTTTGGACTTGGAAAGAATCAGCAACACACGCCAGAGGTGGTAAGAAATAATGTTATCACCAATTTATGTTTAATTGTTTGAGCCTCAATTATTTAATTTCTGGAACAAGTAAAAGTTATGTTTTAAATTATTTCATATCCTGGTTGGTTCAGTATATTGTATGGTTTTGATGAGATTTTGCTGTTGTAATAGTCACCAGCTTGTGAGATAACACTTTTGAGAAGCTGCAGGAGTCTGTGTGATTTGGTTTACAGCGGGGGTGCAAAGTGTAATGGGGCATGGACTTTCCTACAGGGTCCCCGTGGTCATGATCCAGAGATGTTGTCTAAATTCCTTAACATTGACACCAACACAAAGAAGGACAAGCTGTAAGGATTTGCAAATAGAGGAAGTATTAAGATCTGCATATGATGACATTTTCAAGCTCCTACCTCCAATCTGTTGGTGTCGGGGGGAAGCGTAATGGGGACAAAATTTATCAAGTTGAGTGGGATGATTGTGCAATGTCTCCTATTGCTAGCGTACCAGTCGCCACTTGTCACAAACTGAGAGGCAAAGAATCCTTGACCTGAGAGACTTTGGTTGATCACTCCAGCAGATCGCTACGCTCCTAGGCCGAGATGTCAGCTCTGTCCAATGTTGTGTGTCCCAGTGGTTGGAAGAACAATGAGGAAGAAGAATGACAGCAAGAGATGCAGAGAGGAGAACCTCCGCAGAAATAGATCGTCTGATTAGAAGAATGACACTAAGTTGACTCTCACATCTCATGACCTACTTCACAAAGCGTCTCACTCCGCTCTAGGGTCTATTATCTGGATTGACCATGCCCCTGTCTGTTTGCATATACAAGATTCCTATCCTAATCCTAACCCACCCTCTTGGAGACTTAACTCCTATCTCTTGAAACATGATGAGCACCATCGCTCATTTTCTAAGTCGCTTCAAGAGTTCTTTCTACTGAATGACACCCCGGATAGCCACATATCCATTAATATGAGAGATATCTTCATACAGTCTGCCTCTAGATCAAAAAAACAAAGTGAACAACGGGTACAAGACTTATTAACCCAAATGTCTGCCTTGGAAGCACAATATAAGGCATCCCGTTCCGATATCCACATAAAACAACTCATGGAGTTAAAGGTTTTAGTTGCGCTCCTTTCTCCTGTATGACTATGAACACTAAAGCCAAAACGTACCACCTTAGGTGATGGAGCCGGAGCTATTTGTCACGGATGTAGTAGGGGAGAACACCAAAAGACAACAAGAAGGAAGGCAAAAGACACTAGGCCTCACCGCTAGGGAAGGAAAAGGGTCACCACCTATAAAACTCTAACTCCTATCCGTATGGGCACCTCTCGATGGTAGAGATGCCCATACACAGGAACCTAGAAAACCCTGGTAGCCTTCGGATGCCCTAATGTTAATGACAGGGCAGAGACTACCTGCTCTTTCCCTGGTGAAGGAACCAGCGTCTTGCTGAGGCCTAGTAAACAACAATGGTGGGGGGGAATACAAAATACAACAAACAGAACACTTAACTTCTGAGGCTGATGGATGATGGACGAACAGGACTTCACCACGAACCACACTCCAGCTTTTCCAAAAACCAAATGAAGCTATCCAGAGCAAGGAGTGATGGGTAAAGTCAGACTAAATAGGGGGAGGTAAAGGTCACATGATCCACACCTGAACAGGGGGTGTGGACATACCAGCAACACACAGACAACGTGAAACCAAAAGAGGCTGTCAGATAACTAATGTGCAGATAATCTTTCAGACCTTCTTAAACCTGTCACCGATGTGACAGTACCCCCCCCCCCCCCCCCTTCTACGGGTGACCTCCGGGCACCCAGGACCGACCTTATCAGTTTTAGCTCTGTGAATGCGAAATCAGTCGCTGGAACCCACATCCTCTCCTCTGGTCCGTACCCTCTCCAATTTACAAGATACTGGAGGGATCTCCGGTGAACTCGGGAGTCCACAATCCTGCTGATCTGAAATTCTAAATTGCCGTCCACCATGACAGGAGCGGGAGGCAAGGAGGACGGCTTAACAGGTTCGACACATTTCTTTAACAACGATTTATGAAAACGTTATGGATTTTCAATGCCTGAGGATGTTCAATACGGAAGGCTACAGGGTTAACAATGGCAGTGATCTTATATGGACCAATAAATCTTGGTCCCAACTTCCAAGAAGGTACCTTAAGTTTAATGTTTGTTGTGGACAGCCACACAGAATCACCCACTCTCAGGTCCGGACCACTCATACGTCTCCTGTCAGCCGCACACTTATACCTTTTACCCATCTTTTCCAGGTTATTTTGGATTTTCCGCCAAATAGAAGACAAAGAAGAGGAAAATCGTTCCTCCTCAGGAATGCCAGAATTATGAGCACCAGAAAATGTACCAAACTGTGGATGGAACCCATATGCCCCAAAAAACGGCAACTTATCAGTGGATTCCTGTCTACGGTTATTTATAGCAAACTCAGCTAACGACAAAAATGAAGACCACTCTTCCTGATTCTCTGAAACAAAACATCACAAGTAAGTCTCCAGATTCTGATTAGTGCGCTCCGTCTGTCCGTTTGACTGAGGATGAAAAGCCGAAGAGAAGGACAATTGTACACCCAGACGAGAACAGAACGCTTTCCAGAATCTGGAAGCAAACGGAGTCCCTCTATCGGACACCACATCAGAGGGAATGCCATGTAGTTTCACGATGTTGTCGACAAACACCTGCGCAAGAGTTTTAGCATTGGGTACACTAGGTAATGCAATAAAGTGTGCCATTTTACCAAAACGATCGACAACCACCAGAATCACGGTCTTTCCCGAAGAATTCGGTAAATCCGTGATAAAATCCATGGACAAATGGGTCCAAGGTCTGGACGGGATGGGCAATGGAAGCAGAGATCCGGAAGGCCGAGTATGTGTCACCTTAGCACGTGCACAGGTACCACAGGCTGACACATAGTCCTCAATACACTTACGCAACCCCGGCCACCAGAATCTGCGAGAGATGAGATCGACAGTCGATCTACTCACAGGGTGCCCAGCAAGCACCGTACAGTGATGTTCCTCAAACACCTTGTGACGCAATTCGGAGGGAACAAACAACTTCCCCTGAGGACAAGAGTCCGGAGCATCCTCCTGTGCCTCCAACACCCTGGCCTCAAGATCAGGATAAAGAGCGGATATAACCACCCCTTCAGATAAAATGGGACTAGGGTCATTAGACTCACCCCCCCAGGAAAGCTACGTGACAAAGCATCCGCCTTGACGTTCTGAACCCCAGGGCGGTAAGTGACGAAGTTAAATCTGGGGAAAAACAATGACCATCTGGCCTGCCTTGGGTTCAGTTGCTTAGCCAACTCCAAGTAGGCCAGATTCTTGTGATACGTAATTACCGTAATAGGATGAATTGCTCCTTCCAACCAATGCCGCCATTCCTCGAACGCCAACTTAATGGCCAGCAATTCCCTATTCCCTACATCATAATTCTTTTCAGCAGTCGAGAGTGTGGCGAAACCAACCTCGCCACTGGGCTTCGGAGGGGCCTGGCTACCAGCCTCTTGCCTCAGGATTATGGCCCATACTAACTTTAAAGGAGCAGACAGACCGGCCGCACAGCTTAAATCTATGGAACTGTTTTGGGCAGGAAATTGTCTTTGAGTCCTCGGAAAGCACTAGGAGCATCCAATCAACGGAGGTACCCGGTCGGGGAGCTAGGAGATCCGTTACAGAGAGTTCTTTAGAATAAAATGCACATGGGCGCCATTTACTGGGTGAAGGACCCTGCGACAATATTGCTCCTACCCCTACCTCAGACGCGTCAACCTCAACAATAAATGGCTGAGACACGTCCGGTTGTACCAGAATAGGGGCCGAAGCAAAACATTCTTTCACAGCAGAAAAGGCCTGTAATGCCGCATCAGACCAGATAGAAATATCAGCACCCTTCCTAGTCATGTCTGTTAAAGGTTTAACCACCGATGAATAGTTCAAGATAAATTTACGGTAGTAGTTGGTAAACCGCATAAGCGCTTTCAGATTTTCGGGTCGATCCCAGTCCAACACGGCACGGACCTTCTCAGGATCCATGCGAAAACCTGAGGATGAGAGCAGGTAACCCAGAAATTGCACTTCCTGTACAACAAATACACACTTTTCCATCTTAGCATACAACTTATTCTCTCTTAGGATCTGTAACACCTGTCTCACATGATCCTCATGAGTCTCTATGTCTGGAGAATAAATTAGTATGTCATCAAGGTATACAACGACAAACCTCCCCACCAGATGATGAAAGATGTCATTGACAAAGTGTTGAAAAACCGCAGGAGCATTGGTTAACCCAAAGGGCATGACCAGATTTTCAAAATGACCATCAGGGGTATTAAATGCGGTCTTCCACTCATCCCCCTCCTTGATCCTTACCAGATTATATGCCCCCCTCAGATCCAATTTAGAGAACATCTTGGCACCGACAATCTGACTAAACAAATCCGGAATCAAAGGAAGGGCATAAGGATCACGGACGGTAATACGATTGAGCTCACGGAAGTCCAGACATGGTCTCAGGGTACCATCCTTTTTCTTTACAAAGAAAAATCCAGCAGCCACTGGGGACTTGGATGGTCTAATATGTCCCTTTGCCAAACTCTCGGTGATATACTCTCGCATAGCCTTTCTTTCGGGTTCCGAAAGATTGTACAACCGAAAATTTGGGCAATTTAGCTCCGGGAATAAGATTGACAGGACAGTCATACTCCCGGTGCGGAGGCAACTCCTGATTACCACTCTCAGAGAAAACATCACAAAATTCTGAAATGAACGAGGGTACAGTTTTAGTGGTCACCATAGAGAATAATGCATTAAGACAGTTGTCCATGCAAAAATCACTCCAATCGAGAATCTGTCTCGCTTGCCAGTCAATGTTAGGGTTATGTTTGCTTAACCATGGTAAGCCCAACACCAACGGAGCAGGCAGACCCTCCAACACATAACAGGAGATAGATTCCTGATGCAAATCACCCACTCTTAAATGAATGTCATTCACTACCTGCGACAGGCATTTTTGGGCGAGAGGTGCTGAGTCAATTGCAAAGACAGAAATACTATTCTCTAATGCATTAGTAGTCAACCCATGAATGCGTAGAAACTGTCAATCAATCAAGTTAACTCCTGCCCCACTGTCGATAAATGCTTTGATTTTCACAGTTTTGGACTCTAGCGCCACCTTGGAAGACAGGAGAAAATGGGTACTACCAGCAAAAGACAAAAGTAGGTTTTCTTGTTCCCCACCCACACCACCAATAGTAATTTGGGGATTAAACTTTTTTTTTCTTTTTGTTTACACCTTGATGCTGCAAGTACGGACAAATATTCACAAAATGTCCCTTCTTGCCACAATAAAAGCAGACTCCTTTCACATGACCCAAGCTTTTGCCAGTAGTTCCAGGAGTAGCTCCTCCTAACTGCATAGGCTCATCACAAGGCACAACCCCCAGTGTCTCTCCACCATAAGTGTCAAAGGAAGCAGTACCCTTATTTGACAGTACTTCCTGAAGGTGAGGACCCCTAGATCTCTCCCTCAGGCGTCTATCTAGACGTACAGCAAGGGACATAGCTGCTTCCAATGACTCAGGATTTTCATAATAAAGCCAATGCGTCCTGCAGTCTCTCAGAGAGACCCTGGCAGAATTGGCTACGGAGAGCAGAATCGTTCCACTCTGTATCCGTAGCCCATCTCCTAAATTCAGAGCAAAAGGTCTCCGCAGAACGTTCTCCCTGCCACAAACCCTGTAACTTGGTCTCGGCCTGAGAGATCCGATCCGGGTCATCATAGATAAGACCCAAGGCTCTAAAGAATTAATCTACTGATCAGAGGGGCGGTGATCTGGTCGGCACAGAAAAAGCCCAAGATTGGGCGTCCTCTTTAAGCAATGAAATAATCATACCCACACGTTGACACTCATCACCAGAAGAGTATGGACGCAGCTTAAAGTATAATTTACACGACTCCCTGAACCGGATGAAATTGTCACTACCCCCGGAAAACCTGTCCGGGAGAGCCACCTTCGGTTCAGGGCAGGCCTGGAAACCACCATCGTAACCGGCAGCCTGTGGACTCTGAATCTACAAAACCATCGCACGGAGGTCTGCTACCTCCAAAGTCAGATTCTGTAGCTGTTAGACCCGTGCAGTCATAGCATCCATAGCTGCACAGATCAAAACAAAAAATGGCAGTATTGGCTCTGGATAATGTCACGGATGTAGTAGGGGAGAACACCAAAAGACAACAAGAAGCAAAGGAAAAGACACTAGGCCTCACCGCTAGGGAAGGAAAAGGTTCATCACCTATAAAACCCTGCTCCTGGCCCTAACTCCTATCCGTATGGGCACATCTCTATGGTAGAGATGCCCGTACACAGGAACCTAGAAAACCCTGGTGGCCCTCGGATGCCCTAATGTTAATGACAGGGCAGAGACAACCAGCTTCTTCCCTGGTGAAGGAACCAGCGTCTCACTGAGGCCTAGAAAACAACAAAGGTGGGGGAGAATACAAAATACAACAAACGGAACACTTAACATCTGAGGCTGATAAATTATGGCTGAACAGGACTTCAACTAGAACCACACTCCAGCTCTTCCAAAAACCAAATTAAGCTATCCAGAGCAAGGAGTGATGGGAAAAGTCAGACTAAATAGGGGGAGGTAAAGGTCACATGATCCACACCTGAACAGGAGGTGTGGACATACAAGCAACACACAGACAAGTATATTTTTACAGTGGTGGATTACGCCACCCGCTACCCGGAAGCCATTCCCCTATCCAATATCCAGGCTGACACGGTAGCTGATGCCTTACGGCGGGTGTTCACTACGGTAGGATTTCCCCAGGAGATATTGTCTGATCAAGGAAATCAGTTCACCGCCGAGCTGATCCAGCAGCTCTGGCGCCTCTATGGTATTAAAACCCCCTCTGATTGCATATTCTCATGGACTAGCTCGGTAAGTTCCCGCAGTCGCTCCCTGAGTTCCAAGACGTAACTAAGGATGGGGAGGCCTTCTGGATCCTCAACCCCCTTCCCACTGGGCCCTCACTAAGTCTAAGGGTCCCCTAACCCTTCGCCCATACAACAGCTCAAATGGTGAAAACCCTGTGGACTCTTGAGGTACCTCCCTGTAGGCGAACAGTAGGTGGGGAAGATATTTCTCCCAATCCTTCCTACTCTCCATAAAGGCCCGAAGTAGCTGCTTTACCTGCTTTAGGGTCCCATTAAATCTCTCGCACAGCCCGTTCATTTGGGGGTGGTAGGGTGCGCGACTATTGACCTGTGTAAGAGCTACTGGCAGATTCCCCTGGAGGCAGACGCCATTTCAAAGTCGGCCTTCATCACCCCGGCTACCTTCCAACGAATGATAAATCAACTCCTCGGTGGTCTGCAGGATTTTGCATGTGCATATCTTGATGACATCGCAATCTATAGCCAGACATGGGAGGGGCATCTCAGACACCTGGGCATAGTGCTAGACAGAATCAGAGTTGCAGGCCTGACTCTGAAGCCAGACAAGTGTAATATCGGGATATCTGAGATACAATAATCTGGGAAATAGAGTGGGATGTGGGAAGCAGAAGCCGGAGCCTGCAAAAATTGAGGCCATCCTAAACTGGCCGGTTCCCAGGGACAGCCGGGTACTACAGAAAGTTTGTACCCCACTATAGTGACATAGCCAAATCACTGACGGACCTGACCAAAAATAATCTCCCTAGACAGGTCCTGTAGTCCCCGGAGTGCGAAACATCATTTCAACAGTTGAAAACCACCCTAACACAAGCTCCCATACTGGCGGCACCCGATCCTAACAAACGCTTTGTCGTACATACAGACGCCTCCATGTTCGGACTGGGAGCCGGGAGGGAGCACCCGGTGGTGTATCTCAGCCGCAAGTTGTTACCCCGCAAAGTTGGATATGCTGCGGTGGAAAAAGAATGTTTGGCTTTAGTCTGGGATTTAAAGAAATTGCAGCCCTACGTCTATGGACGCTCTTTTACCATCATGACGGACCACAATCCCTTGATATGGCTAAACCGGGTGGTGGGAGAGAATGGCAGATTACTAAGGTGGAGCCTGGCTTTGCAACCCTACAATTTCACCATACAATATCGGCCAGGGCCTCAAAACGGGAATGCGGATGGATTATCTCGGCAGACGGACCTGGAATCTTAAGACTACTTTTCCAACATCCTCAAGTTGACCCGGTGAGGGTCCCACTGTGGCAGTTGGACTGTTTCCCGGGAGGGGGGGTAATGTCATGGTTTGACTCTCTCTGTGACAGTGGCCACACCCATCTGCCTCCCAGCCAAGTTCTTGAACTAATCCCTGCTTACCTAATTTGCATAGCCAATCAGAGGGGGTTTTACAATTCACCAATTGAAAGAGGTGTTCCAACTGTCAATATAAATATATGTGATGCATTCAATAAAGATTTTGTCAGTTTGAACTCGCATACAGCCTGACTGGTGTCAGTTCTGTGAGAATTAAAACGACACGAGCGGTCGTCTGAGGCCGGATCATCAACGGCGGAACCAGCAGATATTGTGGTCACATCAGGGAGTGCCGTGAGAGCAGAATAGAGCGAGCAGGGGCTCGTTACATGGAACCAGCAGATATTGTGGTCACATCAGGGAGTGCCGTGAGAGCAGAATAGAGCGAGCAGGGGCTCGTTACATGGAACCAGCAGATATTGTGGTCACATCAGGGAGTGCCGTGAGAGCAGAATAGAGCGAGCAGGGGCTCGTTACATGGAACCAGCAGATATAGTGGTCACATCAAGGAGTGCCGTGAGAGCAGAATAGAGCGAGCAGGGGCTCGTTACATGGAACCAGCAGATATTGTGGTCACATCAGGGAGTGCCGTGAGAGCAGAATAGAGCGAGCAGGGGCTCGTTACATGGAACCAGCAGATATTGTGGTCACATCAGGGAGTGCCGTGAGAGCAGAATAGAGCGAGCAGGGGCTCGTTACATGGAACCAGCAGATATTGTGGTCACATCAGGGAGTGCGGTGAGAGCAGAATAGAGCGAGCAGGGGCTCTTATTTGGAACCAGCAGATATTGTGGTCACATCAGGGAGTGCCGTGAGAGCAGAATAGAGCGAGCAGGGGCTCGTTACATGGAACCAGCAGATATTGTGGTCACATCAGGGAGTGCCGTGAGAGCAGAATAGAGCGAGCAGGGGCTCGTTACATGGAACCAGCAGATATTATGGTCACATCAGGGAGTGCCGTGAGAGCAGAATAGAGCGAGCAGGGGCTCGTTACATGGAACCAGCAGATATTGTGGTCACATCAGGGAGTGCCGTGAGAGCAGAATAGAGCGAGCAGGGGCTCGTTACATGGAACCAGCAGATATTGTGGTCACATCAGGGAGTGTCGTGAGAGCAGAATAGAGCGAGCAGGGGCTCGTTACATGGAACCAGCAGATATTGTGGTCACATCAGGGAGTGCCGTGAGAGCAGAATAGAGCGAGCAGGGGCTCGTTACATGGAACCAGCAGATATTGTGGTCACATCAGGGAGTGCCGTGAGAGCAGAATAGAGCGAGCAGGGGCTCGTTACATGGAACCAGCAGATATTGTGGTCACATCAGGGAGTGCCGTGAGAGCAGAATAGAGCGAGCAGGGGCTCGTTACATGGAACCAGCAGATATTGTGGTCACATCAGGGAGTGCCGTGAGAGCAGAATAGAGCGAGCAGGGGCTCGTTACATGGAGCCAGCAGATTTTGTGGTCACATCAGGGAGTGCCGTGAGAGCAGAATAGAGCGAGCAGGGGCTCGTTACATGGAACCAGCAGATATTGTGGTCACATCAGGGAGTGCCGTGAGAGCAGAATAGAGCGAGCAGGGGCTCGTTACATGGAACCAGCAGATATTGTGGTCACATCAGGGAGTGCCGTGAGAGCAGAATAGAGCGAGCAGGGGCTCGTTACATGGAACCAGCAGATATTGTGGTCACATCAAGGAGTGCCGTGAGAGCAGAATAGAGCGAGCAGGGGCTCGTTACATAGAACCAGCAGATATTGTGGTCACATCAGGGAGTGCCGTGAGAGCAGAATAGAGCGAGCAGGGGCTCGTTACATGGAACCAGCAGATATTGTGGTCACATCAGGGAGTGCCGTGAGAGCAGAATAGAGCGAGCAGGGGCTCGTTACATGGAACCAGCAGATATTGTGGTCACATCAGGGAGTGCCGTGAGAGCAGAATAGAGCGAGCAGGGGCTCGTTACATGGAACCAGCAGATATTGTGGTCACATCAGGGAGTGCCGTGAGAGCAGAATAGAGCGAGCAGGGGCTCGTTACATGGAACCAGCAGATATTGTGGTCACATCAGGGAGTGCCGTGAGAGCAGAATAGAGCGAGCAGGGGCTCGTTACATGGAACCAGCAGATATTGTGGTCACATCAGGGAGTGCCGTGAGAGCAGAATAGAGCGAGCAGGGGCTCGTTACATGGAACCAGCAGATATTGTGGTCACATCAGGGAGTGCCGTGAGAGCAGTATAGAGCGAGCAGGGGCTCGTTACATGGAACCAGCAGATATTGTGGTCACATCAGGGAGTGCCGTGAGAGCAGAATAGAGCGAGCTGGGGCTCGTTACATGGAACCAGCAGATATTGGGGTCACATCAGGGAGTGTCGTGAGAGCAGAATAGAGCGAGCAGGGGCTCGTTACATGGAACCAGCAGATATTGTGGTCACATCAGGGAGTGTCGTGAGAGCAGAATAGAGGGAGCAGGGGCTCGTTACATGGAACCAGCAGATATTGTGGTCACATCAGGGAGTGCCGTGAGAGCAGAATAGAGCGAGCAGGGGCTCGTTACATGGAACCAGCAGATATTGTGGTCACATCAGGGAGTGCCGTGAGAGCAGAATAGAGCGAGCAGGGGCTCGTTACATGGAACCAGCAGATATTGTGGTCACATCAGGGAGTGCCGTGAGAGCAGAATAGAGCGAGCAGGGGCTCGTTACATGGAACCAGCAGATATTGTGGTCACATCAGGGAGTGCCGTGAGAGCAGAATAGAGCGAGCAGGGGCTCGTTACATGGAACCAGCAGATATTGTGGTCACATCAGGGAGTGCCGTGAGAGCAGAATAGAGCGAGCAGGGGCTCGTTACATGGAACCAGCAGATATTGTGGTCACATCAGGGAGTGCCGTGAGAGCAGAATAGAGCGAGCAGGGGCTCGTTACATGGAACCAGCAGATATTGTGGTCACATCAGGGAGTGCCGTGAGAGCAGAATAGAGCGAGCAGGGGCTCGTTACATGGAACCAGCAGATATTGTGGTCACATCAGGGAGTGTCGTGAGAGCAGAATAGAGCGAGCAGGGGCTCGTTACATGGAACCAGCAGATATTGTGGTCACATCAGGGAGTGCCGTGAGCAGAATAGAGCGAGCAGGGGCTCGTTACATGGAACCAGCAGATATTGTGGTCACATCAGGAAGTGCTGTGAGAGCAGAATAGAGCGAGCAGGGGCTCGTTACATGGAACCAGCAGATATTGTGGTCACATCATGGAGTGCCATGAGAGCAGAATAGAGCGAGCAGGGGCTCGTTACATGGAACCAGCAGATATTGTGGTCACATCAGGGAGTGTCGTGAGAGCAGAATAGAGCGAGCAGGGGCTCGTTACATGGAACCAGCAGATATTGTGGTCACATCAGGGAGTGCCGTGAGAGCAGAATAGAGCGAGCAGGGGCTCTTATTTGGAACCAGCAGATATTGGGGTCACATCAGGGAGTGTCGTGAGAGCAGAATAGAGCGAGCAGGGGCTCGTTACATGGAACCAGCAGATATTGTGGTCACATCAGGGAGTGCCGTGAGAGCAGAATAGAGCGAGCAGGGGCTCGTTACATGGAACCAGCAGATATTGTGGTCACATCAGGGAGTGCCGTGAGAGCAGAATAGAGCGAGCAGGGGCTCGTTACATGGAACCAGCAGATATTGTGGTCACATCAGGGAGTGCCGTGAGAGCGGAATAGAGCGAGCAGGGGCTCGTTACATCGAACCAGCAGATATTGTGGTCACATCAGGGAGTGCCGTGAGAGCAGAATAGAGCGAGCAGGGGCTCGTTACATGGAACCAGCAGATATTATGGTCACATCAGGGAGTGCCGTGAGAGCAGAATAGAGCGAGCAGGGGCTCGTTACATGGAACCAGCAGATATTGTGGTCACATCAGGGAGTGCCGTGAGAGCAGAATAGAGCGAGCAGGGGCTCGTTACATGGAACCAGCAGATATTGTGGTCACATCAGGGAGTGTCGTGAGAGCAGAATAGAGCGAGCAGGGGCTCGTTACATGGAACCAGCAGATATTGTGGTCACATCAGGGAGTGTCGTGAGAGCAGAATAGAGCGAGCAGGGGCTCGTTACATGGGACCAGCAGATATTGTGGTCACATCAGGGAGTGCCGTGAGAGCAGAATAGAGCGAGCAGGGGCTCGTTTCATGGAACCAGCAGATATTGTGGTCACATCAGGGAGTGCCGTGAGAGCAGAATAGAGCGAGCAGGGGCTCGTTACATGGAACCAGCAGATATTGTGGTCACATCAGGGAGTGCCGTGAGAGCAGAATAGAGCGAGCAGGGGCTCGTTACATGGAACCAGCAGATATTGTGGTCACATCAGGGAGTGCCGTGAGAGCAGAATAGAGCGAGCAGGGGCTCGTTACATGGAACCAGCAGATATTGTGGTCACATCAGGGAGTGCCGTGAGAGCAGAATAGAGCGAGCAGGGGCTCGTTACATGGAGCCAGCAGATTTTGTGGTCACATCAGGGAGTGCCGTGAGAGCAGAATAGAGCGAGCAGGGGCTCGTTACATGGAACCAGCAGATATTGTGGTCACATCAGGGAGTGCCGTGAGAGCAGAATAGAGCGAGCAGGGGCTCGTTACATGGAACCAGCAGATATTGTGGTCACATCAGGGAGTGCCGTGAGAGCAGAATAGAGCGAGCAGGGGCTCGTTACATGGAACCAGCAGATATTGTGGTCACATCAGGGAGTGTCGTGAGAGCAGAATAGAGCGAGCAGGGGCTCGTTACATGGAACCAGCAGATATTGTGGTCACATCAGGGAGTGCCGTGAGAGCAGAATAGAGCGAGCAGGGGCTCGTTACATGGAACCAGCAGATATTGTGGTCACATCAGGGAGTGCCGTGAGAGCAGAATAGAGCGAGCAGGGGCTCGTTACATGGAACCAGCAGATATTGTGGTCACATCAGGGAGTGCCGTGAGAGCAGAATAGAGCGAGCAGGGGCTCGTTACATGGAACCAGCAGATATAGTGGTCACATCAGGGAGTGCCGTGAGAGCAGAATAGAGCGAGCAGGGGCTCGTTACATGGAACCAGCAGATATAGTGGTCACATCAGGGAGTGCCGTGAGAGCAGAATAGAGCGAGCAGGGGCTCGTTACATGGAACCAGCAGATATTGTGGTCACATCAGGGAGTGCCGTGAGAGCAGAATAGAGCGAGCAGGGGCTCGTTACATGGAACCAGCAGATATTGTGGTCACATCAGGGAGTGCCGTGAGAGCAGAATAGAGCGAGCAGGGGCTCGTTACATGGAACCAGCAGATATTGTGGTCACATCAGGGAGTGCCGTGAGAGCAGAATAGAGCTAGCAGGGGCTCGTTACATGGAACCAGCAGATATTGTGGTCACATCAGGGAGTGCCGTGAGAGCAGAATAGAGCGAGCAGGGGCTCGTTACATGGAACCAGCAGATATTGTGGTCACATCAGGGAGTGCCGTGAGAGCAGAATAGAGCGAGCAGGGGCTCGTTACATGGAACCAGCAGATATTGTGGTCACATCAAGGAGTGCCGTGAGAGCAGAATAGAGCGAGCAGGGGCTCGTTACATAGAACCAGCAGATATTGTGGTCACATCAGGGAGTGCCGTGAGAGCAGTATAGAGCGAGCAGGGGCTCGTTACATGGAACCAGCAGATATTGTGGTCACATCAGGGAGTGCCGTGAGAGCAGAATAGAGCGAGCTGGGGCTCGTTACATGGAACCAGCAGATATTGGGGTCACATCAGGGAGTGTCGTGAGAGCAGAATAGAGCGAGCAGGGGCTCGTTACATGGAACCAGCAGATATTGTGGTCACATCAGGGAGTGTCGTGAGAGCAGAATAGAGCGAGCAGGGGCTCGTTACATGGAACCAGCAGATATTGTGGTCACATCAGGGAGTGTCGTGAGAGCAGAATAGAGGGAGCAGGGGCTCGTTACATGGAACCAGCAGATATTGTGGTCACATCAGGGAGTGCCGTGAGAGCAGAATAGAGCGAGCAGGGGCTCGTTACATGGAACCAGCAGATATTGTGGTCACATCAGGGAGTGCCGTGAGAGCAGAATAGAGCGAGCAGGGGCTCGTTACATGGAACCAGCAGATATTGTGGTCACATCAGGGAGTGCCGTGAGAGCAGAATAGAGCGAGCAGGGGCTCGTTACATGGAACCAGCAGATATTGTGGTCACATCAGGGAGTGCCGTGAGAGCAGAATAGAGCGAGCAGGGGCTCGTTACATGGAACCAGCAGATATTGTGGTCACATCAGGGAGTGCCGTGAGAGCAGAATAGAGCGAGCAGGGGCTCGTTACATGGAACCAGCAGATATTGTGGTCACATCAGGGAGTGCCGTGAGAGCAGAATAGAGCGAGCAGGGGCTCGTTACATGGAACCAGCAGATATTGTGGTCACATCAGGGAGTGCCGTGAGAGCAGAATAGAGCGAGCAGGGGCTCGTTACATGGAACCAGCAGATATTGTGGTCACATCAGGGAGTGTCGTGAGAGCAGAATAGAGCGAGCAGGGGCTCGTTACATGGAACCAGCAGATATTGTGGTCACATCAGGGAGTGCCGTGAGCAGAATAGAGCGAGCAGGGGCTCGTTACATGGAACCAGCAGATATTGTGGTCACATCAGGGAGTGCCATGAGAGCAGAATAGAGCGAGCAGGGGCTCGTTACATGGAACCAGCAGATATTGTGGTCACATCAGGGAGTGCCGTGAGAGCAGAATAGAGCGAGCAGGGGCTCGTTACATGGAACCAGCAGATATTGTGGTCACATCAGGGAGTGCCGTGAGAGCAGAATAGAGCGAGCAGGGGCTCGTTACATGGAACCAGCAGATATTGTGGTCACATCAGGAAGTGCTGTGAGAGCAGAATAGAGCGAGCAGGGGCTCGTTACATGGAACCAGCAGATATTGTGGTCACATCATGGAGTGCCATGAGAGCAGAATAGAGCGAGCAGGGGCTCGTTACATGGAACCAGCAGATATTGTGGTCACATCAGGGAGTGTCGTGAGAGCAGAATAGAGCGAGCAGGGGCTCGTTACATGGAACCAGCAGATATTGTGGTCACATCAGGGAGTGTCGTGAGAGCAGAATAGAGCGAGCAGGGGCTCGTTACATGGAACCAGCAGATATTGTGGTCACACCAGGGAGTGCCGTGAGAGCAGAATAGAGCGAGCAGGGGCTCGTTACATGGAACCAGCAGATATTGTGGTCACATCAGGAAGTGCCGTGAGAGCAGAATAGAGCGAGCAGGGGCTCTTTACATGGAACCAGCAGATATTGTGGTCACATCAGGGAGTGCCGTGAGAGCAGAATAGAGCGAGCAGGGGCTCGTTACATGGAACCAGCAGATATTGTGGTCACATCAGGGAGTGCCGTGAGAGCAGAATAGAGCGAGCAGGGGCTCGTTACATGGAACCAGCAGATATTGTGGTCACATCAGGCAGTGCCGTGAGAGCAGAATAGAGCGAGCAGGGGCTCGTTACATGGAACCAGCAGATATTGTGGTCACATCAGGGAGTGCCGTGAGAGCAGAATAGAGCGAGCAGGGGCTCGTTACATGGAACCAGCAGATATTGTGGTCACATCAGGGAGTGCCGTGAGAGCAGAATAGAGCGAGCAGGGGCTCGTTACATGGAACCAGCAGATATTGGGGTCACATCAGGGAGTGTCGTGAGAGCAGAATAGAGCGAGCAGGGGCTCGTTACATGGAACCAGCAGATATTGTGGTCACATCAGGGAGTGCCGTGAGAGCAGAATAGAGCGAGCAGGGTTACAGGGCTCGTTACAGTCTACTAGAGCAGCTACTAGCAAGCCTCACAAGGTGAACACCTAGGACCTGCTGGCCGACTCTCCTCAGATAACACTTAGTATTTTGCCTTTTAGAAACAGATTGGGGAAAAATGGTAACAATAGAGGAAACATAAAAACCCTTCTAATTAAGAGAACTGTAAGGGCACAGACGAGTGTGTGGCAGTGTGAGCCGTTTGTCCCTAAGAGTCCTGGAATCTATTGAATTCCACCGACCTAAGTCTGTACGATCCCTAAAAGGCCCATCTGACTTGTGTCTTCTCCAAGTCTTCCTCTGTACTCGAGGTCTCTGACTGCTTGTCTGCTGTATTCTCAGAGGTCGTATTGTGCCAGTGACGAGGTACAGAGGGCGATGCAGGCGGCGGCACAGGGAGCATCACCCACCATCTTCTCTCGGATCCTGGATAGGACTCTTCCTGCAGATATTATCTATGAGGATGAACAGGTAATGACATCTGTCTCCTCCGGTCACCCTGACGCTCAGTGTCACCTGCTGACCACACGCCTCTCTTACAGTGTTTGGCATTTCGGGACGTTGCTCCTCAGGCTCCAATTCATTTCCTAGTGATTCCAAAAATTCAGATTCCCAGAATAAGTCAAGTAACTACAGCAGACAAGGAGGTAAGTAGAAGCGAGCTGACCCCCCCCCCCCCCACCCCCTTCCAGATATACAGACCCCTCTACTTACTGCTGATTACTGTATATAACCTCTCTACTGACCTCCTAATATACAGACCTCTCTACTTACTGCTGATTACTGTATATAACCTCTCTACTGACCTCCTAATATACAGACCTCTCTACTTACTGCTGATTACTGTATATAACCTCACTACTGACCTCCTAATATACAGACCTCTCTACTTACTGCTGATTACTGTATATAACCTCTCTACTGACCTCCTAATATACAGACCTCTCTACTTACTGCTGATTACTGTATATAACCTCTCTACTGACCTCCTAATATACAGACCTCTCTACTTACTGCTGATTACTGTATATAACCTCACTACTGACCTCCTAATATACAGACCCTCTACTTACTGCTGATTACTGTATATAACCTCACTACTGACCTCCTAATATACAGACCTCTCTACTTACCGCTGATTACTGTATATAACCTCTCTACTGACCTCCTAATATACAGACCTCTCTACTTACTGCTGATTACTGTATATAACCTCTCTACTGACCTCCTAATATACAGACCTCTACTTACTGCTGATTACTGTATATAACCTCTCTACTGACCTCCTAATATACAGACCTCTCTACTTACTGCTGATTACTGTATATAACCTCTCTACTGACCTCCTAATATACAGACCTCTCTACTTACTGCTGATTACTGTATATAACCTCTCTACTGACCTCCTAATATACAGACCTCTCTACTTACTGCTGATTACTGTATATAACCTCTCTACTGACCTCCTAATATACAGACCTCTACTTACTGCTGATCACTGTATATAACCCCTCTACTGACCTCCTAATATACAGACCTCTCTACTTACTGCTGATTACTGTATATAACCTCTCTACTGACCTCCTAATATACAGACCCCTCTACTTACTGCTGATTACTGTATATAACCTCTCTACTGACCTCCTAATATACAGACCTCTCTACTTACTGCTGATTACTGTATATAACCTCTCTACTGACCTCCTAATATACAGACCCCTCTACTTACTGCTGATTACTGTATATAACCTCACTACTGACCTCCTAATATACAGACCCCTCTACTTACTGCTGATTACTGTATATAACCTCACTACTGACCTCCTAATATACAGACCTCTCTACTTACTGCTGATTACTGTATATAACCTCTCTACTGACCTCCTAATATACAGACCTCTACTTACTGCTGATTACTGTATATAACCTCTCTACTGACCTCCTAATATACAGACCTCTCTACTTACTGCTGATTACTGTATATAACCTCTCTACTGACCTCCTAATATACAGACCTCTCTACTTACTGCTGATTACTGTATATAACCTCTCTACTGACCTCCTAATATACAGACCTCTCTACTTACTGCTGATTACTGTATATAACCTCTCTACTGACCTCCTAATATACAGACCTCTCTACTTACTGCTGATTACTGTATATAACCTCTCTACTGACCTCCTAATATACAGACCCCTCTACTTACTGCTGATTACTGTATATAACCTCACTACTGACCTCCTAATATACAGACCCCTCTACTTACTGCTGATTACTGTATATAACCCCTCTACTGACCTCCTAATATACAGACCTCTCTACTTACTGCTGATTACTGTATATAACCTCTCTACTGACCTCCTAATATACAGACCCCTCTACTTACTGCTGATTACTGTATATAACCTCTCTACTGACCTCCTAATATACAGACCTCTACTTACTGCTGATTACTGTATATAACCTCTCTACTGACCTCCTAATATACAGACCTCTCTACTTACTGCTGATTACTGTATATAACCTCTCTACTGACCTCCTAATATACAGACCCCTCTACTTACTGCTGATTACTGTATATAACCTCACTACTGACCTCCTAATATACAGACCCCTCTACTTACTGCTGATTACTGTATATAACCTCACTACTGACCTCCTAATATACAGACCTCTCTACTTACTGCTGATTACTGTATATAACCTCACTACTGACCTCCTAATATACAGACCCCTGTACTTACTGCTGATTACTGTATATAACCTCTCTACTGACCTCCTAATATACAGACCCCTCTACTTACTGCTGATTACTGTATATAACCTCTCTACTGACCTCCTAATATACAGACCTCTCTACTTACTGCTGATTACTGTATATAACCTCTCTACTGACCTCCTAATATACAGACCTCTCTACTTACTGCTGATTACTGTATATAACCTCTCTACTGACCTCCTAATATACAGACCCCTCTACTTACTGCTGATTACTGTATATAACCCCTCTACTGACCTCCTAATATACAGACCTCTCTACTTACTGCTGATTACTGTATATAACCTCTCTACTGACCTCCTAATATACAGACCTCTCTACTTACTGCTGATTACTGTATATAACCTCACTACTGACCTCCTAATATACAGACCCCTCTACTTACTGCTGATTACTGTATATAACCTCACTACTGACCTCCTAATATACAGACCTCTCTACTTACTGCTGATTACTGTATATAACCTCTCTACTGACCTCCTAATATACAGACCTCTCTACTTACTGCTGATTACTGTATATAACCTCTCTACTGACCTCCTAATATACAGACCTCTACTTACTGCTGATTACTGTATATAACCTCTCTACTGACCTCCTAATATACAGACCTCTCTACTTACTGCTGATTACTGTATATAACCTCTCTACTGACCTCCTAATATACAGACCTCTACTTACTGCTGATTACTGTATATAACCTCTCTACTGGCCTCCTAATATACAGACCTCTCTACTTACTGCTGATTACTGTATATAACCTCTCTACTGACCTCCTAATATACAGACCTCTACTTACCGCTGATTACTGTATATAACCTCTCTACTGACCTCCTAATATACAGACCTCTCTACTTACTGCTGATTACTGTATATAACCTCTCTACTGACCTCCTAATATACAGACCTCTACTTACTGCTGATTACTGTATATAACCTCTCTACTGACCTCCTAATATACAGACCCCTCTACTTACCGCTGATTACTGTATATAACCTCTCTACTGACCTCCTAATATACAGACCTCTCTACTTACCGCTGATTACTGTATATAACCTCTCTACTGACCTCCTAATATACAGACCTCTACTTACTGCTGATTACTGTATATAACCTCTCTACTGACCTCCTAATATACAGACCTCTCTACTTACCGCTGATTACTGTATATAACCTCTCTACTGACCTCCTAATATACAGACCTCTCTACTTACCGCTGATTACTGTATATAACCTCTCTACTGACCTCCTAATATACAGACCTCTACTTACTGCTGATTACTGTATATAACCTCTCTACTGACCTCCTAATATACAGACCTCTACTTACTGCTGATTACTGTATATAACCTCTCTACTGACCTCCTAATATACAGACCTCTCTACTTACCGCTGATTACTGTATATAACCTCTCTACTGACCTCCTAATATACAGACCTCTCTACTTACCGCTGATTACTGTATATAACCTCTCTACTGACCTCCTAATATACAGACCTCTACTTATTGCTGATTACTGTATATAACCTCTCTACTGACCTCCTAATATACAGACCTCTACTTACTGCTGATTACTATATATAACCTCTCTACTGACCTCCTAATATACAGACCTCTCTACTTACTGCTGATTACTGTATATAACCTCTCTACTGACCTCCTAATATACAGACCCCTCTACTTACTGCTGATTACTGTATATAACCTCTGTACTGACCTCCTAATATACAGACCTCTACTTACCGCTGATTACTGTATATAACCTCTCTACTGACCTCCTAATATACAGACCTCTCTACTTACCACTGATTACTGTATATAACCTCTCTACTGACCTCCTAATATACAGACCCCTCTACTTACTGCTGATTACTGTATATAACCTCTCTACTGACCTCCTAATATACAGACCCCTCTACTTACTGCTGATTACTGTATATAACCTCTCTACTGACCTCCTAATATACAGACCTCTCTACTTACTGCTGATTACTGTATATAACCTCTCTACTGACCTCCTAATATACAGACCCCTGTACTTACTGCTGATTACTGTATATAACCTCTCTACTGACCTCCTAATATACAGACCTCTACTTACTGCTGATTACTATATATAACCTCTCTACTGACCTCCTAATATACAGACCTCTCTACTTACTGCTGATTACTGTATATAACCTCTCTACTGACCTCCTAATATACAGACCTCTCTACTTACTGCTGATTACTGTATATAACCTCTCTACTGACCTCCTAATATACAGACCTCTCTACTTACTGCTGATTACTGTATATAACCTCTCTACTGACCTCCTAATATACAGACCCCTCTACTTACTGCTGATTACTATATATAACCTCTCTACTGACCTCCTAATATACAGACCTCTACTTACTGCTGATTACTGTATATAACCTCTCTACTGACCTCCTAATATACAGACCTCTCTACTTACTGCTGATTACTGTATATAACCTCTCTACTGACCTCCTAATATACAGACCTCTCTACTTACTGCTGATTACTGTATATAACCTCTCTACTGACCTCCTAATATACAGACCCCTCTACTTACTGCTGATTACTATATATAACCTCTCTACTGACCTCCTAATATACAGACCTCTCTACTTACTGCTGATTACTGTATATAACCTCACTACTGACCTCCTAATATACAGACCTCTCTACTTACTGCTGATTACTGTATATAACCTCTCTACTGACCTCCTAATATACAGACCTCTCTACTTACCGCTGATTACTGTATATAACCCCCACTATTAGGGGATCTCCTCAGGAGACAGGATCTCACATAAGTTTGTGAACCCCTGACATTTCTGTAAATCTTCTCTTCTCTCTTTTCCTGGGACAACCCAGAAGATCTGACCCTGTGATACAATGTAACGTCGTCAGTGTACGGCTTGTATAACTATATATCACAGTGTATATTGGGCCCTCAGAATAGCTCCGCACAGCGCCATTAATGTCTTCTCCCTCACCCCGGCTTGTTCTCTTTCTCCAGCTCCTTGGTCATCTGATGGTCACGGCCAGTCACTTGGCACAGAAGGAAGGTCTAGCTGATGGATACAGGATAGGTGAGTATATACACTATACATGGGGGGGGGGGGCACAGTACTAATGTCTCCGTCCTCACCTCTATTCTCTCCTCTCCCTACAGTTATCAATGATGGCCAGCAGGGGGCGCAGTCTGTCTATCACCTCCATTTACATGTTATCGGTGGCCGCCAGATGGGCTGGCCTCCGGGGTAATAACCTCATGTAACTGAATGTCACCAATCTCTGCAATAAAACGAGACATGTATAATTCTGCAGTCCTATGTAACACCACAGATAACACAGTGATAACTCTCTGAGTACAGATAATGTAGTAGATGTCACCTGCAGTCCTATGTAACACCACAGATAACACAGTGATAACTGAGTACAGATAATGTAGTAGATGTCTCCTGCAGTCCTATGTAACACCACAGATAACACAGCTATAACTCTCAGAGTATACATAATGTAGTAGATGTCACCTGCAGTCCTATGTAACACCACAGATAACACAGTGATAACTCTGAGTATAGATAATGTGGTAGATGTCACCTGCAGTCCTATGTAACACCACAGATAACACAGAGATAACTGTGTACAGATAATGTAGGAGATGTCACCTGCAGTCCTATGTAACACCACAGATAACACAGTGATAACTGAGTACAGATAATGTAGTAGATGTCACCTGCAGTCCTATGTAACACCACAGATAACACAGTGATAACTCTCTGAGTACAGATAATGTAGTAGATGTCACCTGCAGTCCTATGTAACACCACAGATAACACAGTGAGAACTGAGTACAGATAATGTAGTAGATGTCACCTGCAGTCCTATGTAACACCACAGAGATAGCTCTCTGAGTACAGATAATGTAGTAGATGTCACCTGCAGTCCTATGTAACACCACAGATAACACAGTGATATCTCTCTGAGTACAGATAATGTAGTAGATGTCACCTGCAGTCCTATGTAACACCACAGATAACACAGTGATATCTCTCAGTACAGATAATGTTCTAGATGTCACCTGCAGTCCTATGTAACACCACAGATAACACAGTGATAACTCTCTGTGTACAGATAATGCAGTAGATGTCCCCTGCAGTCCTATGTAATACCACAGATAACACAGTGATAACTGAGTACAGATAATGTAGTAGATGTCACCTGCAGTCCTATGTAACACCACAGATAACACAGTGATAACTCTCTGAATACAGATAATGTAGTAGATGTCTCCTGCAGTCCTATGTAACACCACAGATAACAGTGATAACTGAGTACAGATAATGTAGTAGATGTCACCTGCAGTCCTATGTAACACCACAGAGATAGCTCTCTGAGTACAGATAATGTGGTAGATGTCACCTGCAGTCCTATGTAACACCACAGATAACACAGTGATAACTCTGAGTACAGATAATGTAGTAGATATCACCTGCAGTCCTATGTAACACCACAGATAACACAGTGATATCTCTCTCAGTACAGATAATGTAGTAGATGTCACCTGCAGTCCTATGTAACACCACAGAGATAGCTCTCTGAGTACAGATAATGTAGTAGATGTCACCTGCAGTCCTATGTAACACCACTGATAACACAGTGATAACTCTGAGTATACATAATGTAGTAGATGTCACCTGCAGTCCTATGTAACACCACAGATAACACAGTGATATCTCTCTCAGTACAGATAATGTAGTAGATGTCTCCTGCAGTCCTATGTAACACCACAGATAACACAGCTATAACTCTCAGAGTATACATAATGTAGTAGATGTCACCTGCAGTCCTATGTAACACCACAGATAACAGTGATAACTGTGTACAGATAATGTAGTAGATGTCACCTGCAGTCCTATGTAACACCACAGATAACACAGTGATAACTCTGAGTATAGATAATGTGGTAGATGTCACCTGCAGTCCTATGTAACACCACAGATAACACAGAGATAACTGTGTACAGATAATGTAGGAGATGTCACCTGCAGTCCTATGTAACACCACAGATAACACAGTGATAACTGAGTACAGATAATGTAGTAGATGTCACCTGCAGTCCTATGTAACACCACAGATAACACAGTGAGAACTGAGTACAGATAATGTAGTAGATGTCACCTGCAGTCCTATGTAACACCACAGAGATAGCTCTCTGAGTACAGATAATGTAGTAGATGTCACCTGCAGTCCTATGTAACACCACAGATAACACAGTGATATCTCTCTGAGTACAGATAATGTAGTAGATGTCACCTGCAGTCCTATGTAACACCACAGATAACACAGTGATATCTCTCAGTACAGATAATGTTCTAGATGTCACCTGCAGTCCTATGTAACACCACAGATAACACAGTGATAACTCTCTGTGTACAGATAATGCAGTAGATGTCCCCTGCAGTCCTATGTAATACCACAGATAACACAGTGATAACTGAGTACAGATAATGTAGTAGATGTCACCTGCAGTCCTATGTAACACCACAGATAACACAGTGATAACTCTCTGAATACAGATAATGTAGTAGATGTCTCCTGCAGTCCTATGTAACACCACAGATAACAGTGATAACTGAGTACAGATAATGTAGTAGATGTCACCTGCAGTCCTATGTAACACCACAGAGATAGCTCTGAGTACAGATAATGTGGTAGATGTCACCTGCAGTCCTATGTAACACCACAGATAACACAGTGATAACTCTGAGTACAGATAATGTAGTAGATATCACCTGCAGTCCTATGTAACACCACAGATAACACAGTGATATCTCTCTCAGTACAGATAATGTAGTAGATGTCACCTGCAGTCCTATGTAACACCACAGATAACACAGTGAGAACTCTGAGTACAGATAATGTGGTAGATGTCACCTGCAGTCCTATGTAACACCACAGATAACACAGTGATATCTCTCTGAGTACAGATAATGTAGTAGATGTCACCTGCAGTCCTATGTAACACCACAGATAACACAGTGATATCTCTCAGTACAGATAATGTTCTAGATGTCACCTGCAGTCCTATGTAACACCACAGATAACACAGTGATAACTCTCTGTGTACAGATAATGCAGTAGATGTCCCCTGCAGTCCTATGTAATACCACAGATAACACAGTGATAACTGAGTACAGATAATGTAGTAGATGTCACCTGCAGTCCTATGTAACACCACAGATAACACAGTGATAACTGAGTACAGATAATGTAGTAGATGTCACCTGCAGTCCTATGTAACACCACAGAGATAGCTCTCTGAGTACAGATAATGTAGTAGATGTCACCTGCAGTCCTATGTAACACCACAGATAACACAGTGATAGCTCTCTGAGTACAGATAATGCAGTAGATGTCACCTGCAGTCCTATGTAACACCACAGATAACACAGTGATAACTCTGAGTACAGATAATGTAGTAGATATCACCTGCAGTCCTATGTAACACCACAGATAACACAGTGATAACTCTCTGAGTACAGATAATGTAGGAGATGTCACCTGCAGTCCTATGTAACACCACAGATAACACAGTGATATCTCTCTCAGTACAGATAATGTAGTAGATGTCACCTGCAGTCCTATGTAACACCACAGATAACACAGTGATAGCTCTCTGAGTACAGATAATGTAGTAGATGTCACCTGCAGTCCTATGTAACACCACAGATAACACAGTGATAACTCTCTGAGTACAGATAATGTAGTAGATGTCACCTGCAGTCCTATGTAACACCACAGATAACACAGTGATAACTCTGAGTACAGATAATGTAGTAGATGTCACCTGCAGTCCTATGTAACACCACAGATAACACAGTGATAACTCTCTGAGTACAGATAATGTAGTAGATGTCACCTGCAGTCCTATGTAACACCACAGATAACACAGTGATAACTCTCTGAGTACAGATAATGTAGTAGATGTCACCTGCAGTCCTATGTAACACCACAGATAACACAGTGATAGCTCTCTGAGTACAGATAATGTAGTAGATGTCACCTGCAGTCCTATGTTAGGCTACATTCACACGTCAGTATTTTTCTATAATCCGATTTTCTGTCAGTTTTTTGCGGATCCGTTGTTCCTGAAAATGTTTCCGTATGTCATCCGTATGTCATTTGTTTTTTGCGGATCCGCAAAAAACGGAAACATGTATAAATTTCAATAATCAAAAAAAGTTGTTTGGATTTCTTTAAAAAAATAATAAAAAATAAATAAAATGTAATTTCCAGGAACGGATTCCGTATAAAACGGATGACATACGGAATGACATCCGTTTTTTGCGGATCCATTGACTTTGTATTGTACCAGGATCCGATTTTTCAGGAAAAGAATAGGACATGTTTTATATTTAAACGGACATGCGGAACGGAACAACAGAAACGGACAGCACACATTGTGCTGTCCGTTTTTTTCCAGGACCCAATGAAAATGAATGGGTCCAGATCTGGTCCAGATCTGTTCCAGAAAAAAACGGAACAGATCAGGAAAGAAAAAACGGATGTGTGAATGGACCCTTAGGCTGAGTGGAGGTAATATACATACAATAAGTGGATCTGGCCCCCTCATCTCCGATACTGTAATATGGTAGCCTCACACACTTTTTTTGGGTCGGCCCAGTGACAGCTTTTGTTTTTGAACCATCAGAATCCAGCCGTAGATGTTCTGCACAGACCCTTCATCGTGGTAAGCTGGTCAGTGGACCCCCATAGAGCTAGCCCACCTACCAAGCTTCAGCACTGGAAAACCACTTAGGGGATTCCAACCCCACCCAACAATAATAAGGCCCATTTAGCGCCATTCTGGAGGAGCAATGTCTTATGTCAGTAGATGTACGCCATGAGGTCTCAACAATTGGCAGTTGTCCCTTTCCAGCAGGCAGTACTTCGCCAGGGTGGAAGCAGACGAACCTCGGGGGCATTAACAGTGCGACAGATCTCAAGCGCCCTGTCAGACAACCCTCATTAGGATCTCACTAGGAAGAAACCTGGAAGGTGCTCAAGCTCACAACCTCTTCCTTCTCCATAGAGGACCAAATAGACAGGAGAAGACACTGCCCCGCTACTTTTCATAGTCCTATGTAGGACCTGCGACCATCATAGTCCGAAATCTCTCGTGAACACCTCCCAGAAACTGATGCTCTTACTTCCCAGCAAAAGCGCATCAGCTAAGATTCCACCGATCCTGCACAAAGAATGGGTCCCAAACTTACCTAGATGCCAAGGCAGTGCCAAGGCTGACCTGCAGTAGCACAAAGTCCACTGGAACTGAACAGAGATGAAGGGGCTCCGTCCTGACGAGGAAATGAACACACCGTCGGGTGCCAAACAATAGATAGACAGGCAGGATCGGGAACCACAGAATCAGAACCCACATCCGTCGTGCACTACCATATACAACCTAGAATGTGTCGGCAGATAAGAACCATGTGGCCCATCTAGTCTGCCCAATATACTGAGTACTATGGATAGCCCCCGGCCCTATCTTATATGAAGGATGGCCTTATGCCTATCCCATGCATGCTTAACCCCTTCACTGTATTTGCAGCTACCACTTCTGCAGGAAGGCTATTCCATGCATCCACTACTCTCTCAGTAAAGTAATACTTCCTGATATTACTGTTAACCCTTTGCCCCTTTAATTTAACACTGTGTCCTCTTGTAGCAGTTTTTCTTCTTGTAAATCTTCTCTCCTCTTTTACCTTGTTGATTCCCTTTATGTATTTAGCAGTTTCTCTCATCTCCCCTCTGTCTCGTCTTTCTTCCAAGCTCTACATGTTAAGGTCCTTTAACCTTTCCTGGTAAGTTTTGTCCTGCAATCCATGGACCAGTTTAGTAGCTTTTCTCTGAACTCTCTCCAAAGTATCAGTATCCTTCTGGAGATATGGTCTCCAGTACTGCGCACAATACTCCAGATGAGGTCTCACTAGTGCTCTGTAGAGCGGCATGAGCGCCCCCTCTGTCTACTGGTAATGCCTCTCCCTATACACCCCAGCATTCTGCTAGCATCTCCTGCTGCTCTATGACGTGGTCTGCCTACCTTTAAGTCTTCTGAAATAATGACCCCTAAATCCCTTTCCTCAGATACTGAGGTCAGGACTGTATCACTGATTTTATATTCTGCTCTTGGGTTTTTACGCCCCAGGTGCATTATCTTGCACTTATCAACATTACATTTTAGTAAAAATGCTAGTACAAGGCAATGTCTCACTCTACCGTATACCAAGGTTGGCGCTCTAGTCCAATTGAATCACCCTTCCAATGATAAGTAGTACAATAAATAAATAATGGATGGACTGGCACTCAAACATAGGTGACTCACATGGATACACGTAGATTTATTATGATAATAAAAACTATGTATAAAAAAAGCTGGATAGTGCAGCTAAGGCCTCTTTCACACGCCGGATCCGGAAAAACGCAAGTGAACTGAAAGCATTTGAAGACGGATCCGTCTTCAAAATGCGTTCAGTGTTACTATGGCAGCCAGGACGCTATTAAAGTCCTGGCTGCCATAGTAGTAGTGGGGAGCGGGGGAGCGGTATACTTACAGTCCGTGCGGCTCCCGGGGCGCTCCAGAATGACGTCAGAGCGCCCCATGCGCATGGATGACGTTATCCATGTGATCACGTGATCCATGCGCTTGAGACGCCCTGACGTCACTCTGGAGCGCCCGGGGAGCCGCACGGACGGTAAGTATACTGCTCCCCCGCTCCCCACTACACTTTACCATGGCTGCCAGGACTTTAGCGTCCCGGCAGCCATGGTAACTATTCAGAAAAAGCTAAACGTCGGATCCGGCAATGCGCCGAAACGACGTTTAGCTTAAGGCCGGATCAATGCCTTTCAATGGGCATTAATTCCGGATCCGGCCTTGCGGCAAGTCTTCAGAATTTTTGGCCGGAGCAAAAAGCGCAGCATGCTGCGGTATTTTCTCCGGCCAAAAAATGTTCCGTTCCGGAACTGAAGACATCCTGATGCATCCTGAACGGATTTCACTCTATTCAGAATGCATTAGGATAAAACTGATCAGGATTCTTCCGGCATAGAGCCCGACGACGGAACTCTATGCCGGAAGAAAAGAACGCAAGTGTGAAAGAGCCCTTAAATATAACTAAAATATTGCACACTAAAAACAAAAAGATAGCATCATAAAAACACGCATGTATGTACACGAATATGGTAGGGTATGTGAACCGCAGTCACTCCACATATGTTCCGTGTTCTCACACAAGTCCTATATATAGGTATTTCAGTAAATCCAGTTGTAGAGCAGGATATTATAGTGCGATCAGTGGTACACAGTTCATATCAAGCAGTTCTGCTATATGGGGCTCATATGTAGAACAAAGATGTGGCTTAGGCTTTCAATTTTGATATTGATATTTGTATATATCTTACATGGATAAGTACCCGCTTGAATGGTTACTTACAGTTCAGTCGGTCAGCCCGTTGTGGCATCCCACTTCTGTGGGCTTACCTGACCCTGTATGTCGCCTTTGCTGTGATCAGTGTTGTCGAATTGGAAAGTCGCGTTTTCAGCATGGAGTTTCAGCCTCTGGTGCAGTAGTATGCGATCTTGGCCTCTCACGCTGTGCCTCGGCGTCTCATGCTGTGTTTGTTGTTGGCGGTTCACGTGACTCCTCACAACTCGCGGGAAAATTCTAATTCTCGTCAGTATTCGAATTTTTTGCATCCAATTTTTTGCATCCGATTTTTCGCAATATGCTGAATTGCTTCAGACTTATTTTTGCATATATTCGGACATTAAATATATAGTCTTACAGTTCCCAGGCGCGTTTCGGGGAGTACTTTCCCCTTCAATTTTTAGTTGCCAGATTTTTGACCATTCCTCTAGTTTTCCTAAATCCTTTTCCATTTGGTGTATCCCTCCAGGAACATCAACCCTGTTACAAATCTTTGTGTCATCAGCAAAAAGACCCACCTTACCATCGAGGCCTTCTGCAATTTCGCTGATAAAGATATTAAACAATATGGGTCCCAGAACAGACCCCTGAGGTACCCCACTGGTAACAAGACCTTGGTCTGAATATACTCCATGGACTACAACCCTCTGTTGTCTGTCCCTCAGCCACTGCCTAATCCATTCAACAATATGGGAGTCCAAGTCCAAAGACTGCAATTTATTGATAAGCCTTCTATGTGGGATAGTATCAAAAGCCTTACTAAGGTCCAGATAATCGTTAATTTCTAACGATAATTTGTTTTCCCTTAGTCCTAACAGCAGCACAGATGGGGTTAACTGCCCCTGTGGACTGGTAGGACCGGCGGAATTTTTAATGAGCCCAAGAACCAATAAACGATCTTCAGCTCCCTGAAAGGGAGGAAATCACCCCCAGCCCACCGTGTTTTTAACAAGCATAATGTATTTTAGGGTGGGATATTTGTGTGCTGCTGTTAGGACTAAGGGAAAACAAATTATCGTTAGAAATTAACGATTCCCTTACGTCCTACCAGCAGCACAGATGGGGAGATAGCAAGAAGAATCCCCTAGGGAGGGTCCTCATGCCTGGCAGAACTAAGAACAGTCTGCCCAAAAGCCGAAAACTCTGCCATCCTAGCATCTATCCTATAATGGGAGATGAAGGTTGACTCAGAGCTCCAGGAGGCCGCCTTACAGATCAACTCTAAGGGGAGGAGTCTTCTCTCCGCAACCGAGGTGGAGACCGCCCTAGTAGAATGGGCTCTCACAAACTCAGGAGGATCTAAGGATTGAGAGACGAAAGCTTCCATAATGGCCTCCTTGATCCAGCAACCAATGGTAGCTTTAGACGCTTTATGGCCTTTAGACTTACCGGCAAACAGGATAAGGAGATTCTCATCTATCCTGAATTCTCTAGATCTATCCACATAGATCTGGAGGCATCTTGAAATATCCAGCGGGTCTCTAGCTGGAGTATCAGAGGAGGAGGCTGTAAACAAAACTGGTAAAGAGATTACCTGATTGATATTCTGGAAAGTAGGCACCTTAGGCCTGAAGTATGGTAAAAACTTCAGGAGTAGTCTATCCTGTAGAAAAATAATGTACGGGTGAACTGCAGAGAAAGCCTGCAATTCAGAATTTTTTTTGGCTGAAGCTATAGCCAGAAGAAAGACCATCTTTAAAGTCAAATATTTGAAATTTACCTCCTCCAAGGGCTCGAAGGGGGGAGATGCTAGCCCCCTGAGCACTACTGAAAGATCCCACTGGGGGATAGGTTTCAGTATAGTAGGCTTTAGTCTTTCAGCTCCCTTCAGGAAGGGTTTGATGAGTGGGTCCCGAGAATGTGGCCTGTTGAGACAGGCCGAGATGGCACAAACCTGTACCTTCAAGGTAGCTGGAGATAGGCCTCTATCTAATCCATCTTGAAGAAATTGAAGTATCGCAGGAAGGGGCGGATCTGCAGACGCCACCTGTCTGGAATCACACCATGCCACGAAGATTCTCATGATCCTGGAGTAGGCCTTCTTTGTAGACTCTGCTCGGGAATGCGACAAAGTTCTCAGGACCGACTCGGAAAGCCCTTCTATATGGGGAAGGGACTGATCAACCTCCAGGCTGTCAGGTTGAACCTGTGCAGATCTGGGCAGAGGTGAGTGTCCCACGACACCAGGGTCTGCTCCGGGGGGAGTCTCCAGTATTGTCCCCGACTCATCTGAATGAGTTGGGTAAACCAGGATCTTCTGGGCCAAAACGGTATGATGGCTATTACCGAGGCCTGATCCTGACGGATTTTCATCAATACCCTCGGTATCATGGAAAACGGAGGGAAGATGTAAGCCAGCCTGAACCTCCACGGTATTGACAGAGCATCTATCGCCAGGGGGTTGTCTTCCCTGTAGAGGGAACAGAACCTCAGCACCTTGGCGTTGAACCTGGTTGCCATGAGATCCACTTCTGGCATACCCCATCTGTGAACTAGCTGCCTGAAGATCTCCGGATGCAGAGACCACTCCATGGTCGGTAATCCTCGACTTAAGCGGTCCGCTATCATATTGAGGGAGCCTCGAATATGAACGGCAGATAGATGGGAAAGGTTCGTCTCTGCCCACCGAAGAATCACCCCGATCTCTGACAGAAGGGGCAATGATCTTGTGCCTCCCTGTTTGTTTATATAGAGAACTGCAGTCATATTGTCTGACTGGATTTTCACTGCTTTGCCCCGGATCTGAGGGGCAAAGTGAAGGAGGGCTAGCCGGATAGCTCGCATCTCGCGAAGATTGGAAGAAAGACGCCGCTCCAGAGGAGACCAAGATCCCTGTATTGGGGATCCGTCCAGGTGAGCGCCCCAGCCTACAAGGGACGCGTCTGTAGTCAATATGACCCAAACTGGTTGGGTCATAGACTTCCCTGGTGGTAGCTGAAACCATCATCTGAGGGAATTCCGGGTTTGACCGGACAGGGAGCACAGGGAATCTAGCCCCGCAGGGCTGCCGTTCCATAGGTGTAAGACCTCCGACTGAAGAGGACGGAGGTGCCATAGCGCCCAAGGGACTGCATCCGCAGCCGCTGACATGAGTCCCAGCATCTTCATGAGAGTCCGGATAGAGACTCGACGAGGGACATAAAGGACCTTTGCTAGGTCCTGAATCCGCGCTCTCCTTTCTGGAGTCAACCGGAGGGACATCTCCACAGAGTCGACCACGAATCCTAAGTAATGGATTGAAGTCGATGGGCTCACATTCGACTTCTGCCAGTTGATAATCCAGCCTAGGCGGAAGAGAAAAGAGATTGCGACCTGAAGATGGTGGGTAAGGATCGGAACTGAAGAGGCTATGAAAAGCCAATCGTCCAGATAAGTAATAATAGTCAGTCCTTGAAGTCTCAAAGCTGACACCACCACCTTGGTGAAGATAAGGGGGGCAGAAGAGATTCCGAAGGGAAGCGCGGCGAACTGAAAGTGCCTGCGAACCCCTGATATCTGGACCGCGATCCTGAGGAGTTTCCGGGACGCGAAATGGATCGGAATGTGAAGATACGCATCTTTGAGGTCCAGAGTAGCCATGACATCCCCAGGGTTGAGGATATGGCTGACTGACCTTATGGTTTCCATGCGAAACCTTGTTTTCCTTATAAATCGATTGAGAAATCTCAAGTCGATGATCATCCGGAGATCTCCCGTCTTTTTGGGAACCAGGAACACCGGTGAATAAATCCCTAGGCCCCTCTCCCCTGCCGACACCTCCTCTAGGGTTCCCTTGGAAATATAGTCCTGAATGTAAGCTTCTAGGACCACTTGTTTGGCAGACCCGAAGTTTCGTGTGGCGATTAATCTCTCTGGGGGGAGAGAGATAAGATCTACCCGGTACCCGAGGGAAACTATGTCCTGGACCCAGGGGTCTGCAATCAACCGGCTCCAAGAGTCTTTGAAATGGGTAAGACGACCCCCCACGGGAATCTGGGGGAGGGGTACGGGAAAATCTAGGGGAGATACTGCAGGGGCAGCAGGGCTTATCCCAGAGCCTCGAAGAGGCCCATAGTCAGGAGGGCTTTGCCTCCCTGGTGGGTTTACGGGAGCGTCTCGAATATTTACGAGATGGTGCCCCCCAATCTCTGCGCCTAGACTGCTGCCCTGGACGACCTCCGCCTTTCTTCTCCTGCCTGGGGCGTCCCCGAAAGGGCTGCTGGGGGAGGCTCTTCCCCTTTTTATCGGAGAGCCCCTCCATTATCTTGTCCAATTCGGACCCGAATAGCCTATCCGGTTTGAAGGGGAGCCCACAAAGATTGAACTTGGACGCGTTATCAGCGATCCAAGGTTTCAGCCAGAGTGGTCTGCGGGCAGCCGAAATTAGGGCCATAGTTTTGGCGGCCAGCTTCAGCTGCATCTGGGTAGAATCGACCAGGAAGTCCATGGCCAGATTGGCCGACTTGAAGGCTGCCAGGATATCATCCCTTGATACACTCTGATCAACGTCCGTCTGGATACTGTTAAGCTTAGAGCGTAAATAGGCGGCTACCTCCGTGGCCGCAATAGAAGTTGATGCGGAGGCAGCAGCCGCCACGTAACTCCTCCTAAGGGTGCACTCTACCCTCCGGTCTAGAGGGTCCTGCAGACTAGACCCATCGTCTGCAGGAACTAGAGTGCGCCGGGACAACTTGGCAATAGCCATGTCCACCTTGGGAACGGAACCCCACGATTCCACCAAGGGTTTAGCCATCGGGTACATCAGTTTGAATTTTCTAGTGAGAACTGGACCCTTCTCAGGCTTTCTCCATTCCGTGCGCATCACGGAGAGAAGGGTCTCATCCGCTCTAAAGACACGCTGTGTCCGTCCGGCGGGATCGGAGGACTCCCCCATGTCAACATCATGGTCCCCCGACCTGATGGACTTAAGTAACTTCTGCGTCTTTTCTGGAGGAAAAAAGCAAGAAGTAGATTCTTCTTCCTCAGAAGAAGAAGACCCAGGAGAACAGGGGGTAGGTCTTTCGACCGGTGCGACCACCTCCATGGGAGTCCTGGTAGCCTCTCATTCAGCAGCCGCACCACTCCCTTAATGGAGTCGTCCACGTATGTCTTCGTCCACTGAAACATTTCCTGCATCGTGGGTTCTGTGGATGCCGTGCGACAACTCTCACATCTAGAGTACGGACAGCTGTCGTCTAAGGGGGTGTTGCATTCGTAACACGCCAGATGCTTCCTCTTGGCCCCAGCTTTACGCTGATCCGGATGCAGAAAATAGAGCTGTAAAAAAGGAAACCACAATCCCAAGCCAAGCAATACAAAATATCTCAAGGCACAGGGAACTCTGGAGCTAACTTGTGAAAGCGACGCAACCAGAGCACTGACTGACAGAGGGATAAACAGAGCCTAAACAGGCTCAGCAAGCCCTAAATGTCTCCCCCACCTAATCCTGGATCCCAGGGTGAGAAAGGGAGAAAGCTTTTAATAGAAGCAGTGAGGTTTACCCTCACGGCATCGCTATGAAAAAACCGGAAGTGACGTAGCGCACCTAGTGCGCGTCACTTCCGGAGATGGCGGCGCCCATAGCGCCGCCACATGCGGCGAGAGAACGGACGGGATACCGCAGCACTCGATGGAAGAAGAGGGGAGGGGACACCCCCCTCCCCGACAGTACCCCAGCGGCACCCGACGGCCATAGCGCCACTCACATGCGGCGAGGGAGGACGGGATACCAAGCTGGATACAAGAAGAGGGGAGGGGACACCCCTCACCCTGACAGTACCCCAAATAGAACGCCGACAAGGCAATGAGAGGCCATAGAGGGCAAACTTTAGATTTAAAGAAAAATAGAGCCCCTAGCACTCTTCAGCTCCCTGAGGGGGAGAGCCGCCAGTCCACCTGTCCAGAGGACAGAAAAAAACACGGTGGGCTGGGGGGTGATCTCCTCCCTTTCAGGGAGCTGAAGATCGTTTATTGGTTCTTGGGCTCATTAAAAATTCCGCCGGTCCTACCAGTCCACAGGGGCAGTTAACTCCATCTGTGCTGCTGGTAGGACGTAAGGGAAGCGATGTCTACTGCACCTCCTCCATCTATTATTTTAGTCACCCAATCAAAAAAATCTATAAGATTAGTTTGACATGATCTCCCTGAAGTAAACCCATGCTGTTTTTCATCTTTCAATCCATGGGATTTTAGATGTTACACAATCCTCTCCTTAAGTATGGTTTCCATTAGTTTCCCCACTATTGATGTCAGGCTTACTGGCCTATAGTTGCCCGATTCCTCCCTACTACCTTTTTTGTGAATGGGCACAACATTTGCTAATTTCCAATCTTCTGGGACGACTCCTGTTGCCAGTGATTGGTTAAATAAATCTGTAAATGGTTTTGCTAGTTCACCGCTGAGCTCTTTTAATAGCTTTGGGTGTATCCCATCAGGCCCCTGTGACTTATTTGTATTAATTTTAGACAGCTGACTCAGAACCTCTTCCTCTGTAAAGACACATGCATCAAAAGATTCATTAGTCTTCTTTCCCAACTGAGGTTCTTTTCCTTCATTTTCCTTTGTAAAGACTGAACAGAAGTATTCATTGAGGCAGTCAGCTAGTTCTTTATCTTCTTCCATATACCTTCCTTCTGTTTTTAATTTGGTAATTCCTTGTTTTAGTTTCCTTTTTTCATTTATGTATCTGAAGAATGTCTTATCGCCTTTTTTCACTGACTGAGCTCATTTCTCTTCTGCCTGTGCTTTAGAAGCTCTTATACTTGCTTGCCTTCTCTCTGCCTAATCTTATAAATTTCCCTGTCATCCTCTTTTTTTTTTTTTTATAATTACTAAATGCTATCTTTTTGTTGTTAATGATTTTGGCCACTTCTGCTGAGTACCACAGTGGTCTCTTCCTTTTAAGTAGTCCCATTTCTCCTGGACTCCATTGAAACTGTTCCAATCTGACAGGGACTCGTATACCACTAATCTAATTTTAGAAAAGTCAGTTTTTCTAAAATCTAAAACTTCTGTTTTAGATGAAGATATAAGGACCACAGATGAGCCACCAAAACCGTGGTCAGAAATAATAATAGCAGCAAGATATAATCAAGTAAAGCAGGACATACCTCCAAACTGGTATACAACACCACACACAAGTAATACACAACCCCAACATGCGTTTCACTGTGTGCTTCCTCAGGGGATAGATAGAGGGCACCTACCGGATATGAATACCTCCTCAGGGGGCAGATAGAGGGCACCTACCGGATATAAATACCTCCTCAGGGGGCAGATACAGGGCACCTACCGGATATAAATACCTCCTCAGGGGGCAGATACAGGGCACCTACCGGATATAAATACCTCCTCAGGGGGCAGATAGAGGGCACCTACCGGATATAAATACCTCCTCAGGGGGCAGATACAGGGCACCTACCGGATATAAATACCTCCTCAGGGGGTAGATAGAGGGCACCTACCGGATATAAATACCTCCTCAGGGAGCAGATAGAAGGCACCTACCGGATATAAATACCTCTTCAGGGGAGTAGATAGAGGGCACCTACCGGATATAAATACCTCCTCGGGGGGGGGGGGGGGGGTAGATAGAGGGCACCTACCGGATATAAATACCTCCTCAGGGGGCAGATAGAGGGCACCTACCGGATATAAATACCTCCTCAGGGGGCAGATAGAGGGCACCTACCGGCTACTGTATATAAATACCTCCTCTGGGGGGTTGATAGAGGGCACCTACCGGATATAAATACCTCCACAGGGGGCAGAAAAGCACACCTACCGGATATAAATACCTCCTCAGGGTTGTAGATAGAGGGCACCTACCGGATATAAATACCTCCTCAGGGGGGTAGATAGAGGGCACCTACCGGATATAAATACCTCCTCAGGGGGGTAGATAGAGAGCACCTACCGGATATAAATACCTCCTCAGGGGGCAGATAGAGGGCACCTACCGGATATAAATACCTCCTCTGGGGGGTAAATAGAGGGCACCTACCGGATATAAATACCTCCTCAGGGGGCAGATAGAGGGCACCTACTGGATATAAATACCTCCTCAGGGGGCAGATAGAGGGCACCTACCGGATATAAATACCTCCTCTGGGGGGTAAATAGAGGGCACCTACCGGATATAAATACCTCCTCAGGGGGCAGATAGAGGGCACCTACCGGCTACCGGATATAAATACCTCCTTTGGGGGGTTGATAGAGGGCACCTACCGGATATAAATACCTCCTCAGGGAGGTAGATAGAGGGCACCTACTGGATATAAATACCTCCTCAGGGGGAAGATAGAGGGCACCTACCGGATATAAATACCTCCTCAGGGGGAAGATAGAGGGCACCTACCGGAAATAAATACCTCCTCAGGGGGCAGATAGAAGGCACCTACCGGATATAAATACCTCCTCAGGGGGCAGATAAAGGGCACGTACCGGATATAAATACCTCCTCAGGGGGTAGATAGAGGGCACCTACCGGATATAAATACCTCCTCAGGGGGTAGATAGAAGGCACCTACCAGATATAAATACCTCCTCAGGGGGTAGATAAAGGGCACGTACCGGATATAAATACCTCCTCAGGGGGTAGATAGAGGGCACCTACCGGATATAAATACCTCCTCGGGGGGCAGATAGAAGGCACCTACCGGATATAAATACCTCCTCAGGGGGCAGATAGAGGGCATCTACCGGATATAAATACCTCCTCAGGGGGTAGATAGAGGGCACCTACCGGAAACAAATACCTCCTCAGGGGGCAGATAGAAGGCACCTACCGGAAATAAATACCTCCTCAGGGGGCAGATAAAGGGCACATACCGGATATAAATACCTCCTCAGGGGGCAGATAGAGGGCATCTACCGGATATAAATACCTTCTCAGGGGGTAGATAGAGGGCACCTACCGGAAATAAATACCTCCTCAGGGGGCAGATAGAAGGCACCTACCGGATATAAATACCTCCTCAGGGGGCAGATAAAGGGCACGTACCGGATATAAATACCTCCTCAGGGGGTAGATAGAGGGCACCTACCGGATATAAATACCTCCTCAGGGGGTAGATAGAAGGCACCTACCGGATATAAATACCTCCTCAGGGGGTAGATAAAGGGCACGTACCGGATATAAATACCTCCTCAGGGGGCAGATAGCGCGGATATTATCGAAATCATCACAAAACATGGAGGTGCAACGCCGCCAGTGCAAGTGCACTTATTGGTGTTGCTAGTTTGGTATCTGCATCGTTTCCAGTGGGCCCCATGTTTATGGGTCTTCATTACCGTGTAGCCGGGATGCTCAACCTGCAGCTCTCCAGCTGTTGCAAAACTACAACTCCCAGCATGCTCGGACACCCTACAGGGGGGCATGGTGGGAGTTGTAGTTTTACAACAGCTGGAGGGTCGCAGGTTGAGCATCCCAGATGTAGACAGTCAAACTGAATCAAAGTCCAAGACCACATCATCAAACTTCAACCCACCTGGGTGAGTGGTAGATTGGGGAACAACCGCACCCACCCAAAAAAGGACCGATGGAAAGTGAGTGAAAACAATGCGGCCTCAAACGGGAGCAAACCCTTTCAGGCAAATGTCTACTGAGTGGAACAAAAGCAAATAAGACACCAGGCCCGTCCACTCTGATAGGCTTCTGGTGGACCTCAAAGCCTCCATGGAAATGAAAAGCAGACGCTACTGTACAACCAGACACAAACATGTCCTCCTGTCAGACATCCCTACCGCCCACCTATTCTGACCACTCGCCCCAGAGATGGGGTGGGCAGGGATGATCTTCTACCTCCGCTCCCGGGTGCAATCCTGCCAACAAACATGAAAGAAGTAGCCATCACATTGTGAACCCCACTATATCAGAAGAGCCTCCTTTGAGAGCTTCGAGAAGCAGATGTGGAGTTCCAGAAACTTCACGCCCTGGCTTACAAATCAGCAAAAAGAAACCCACCAGCGATATGACCCGGCATTGTCAGACGAGTAATCCCAGGTGGGACCTCCTTCTCCACAATGTGACTTTTGAAACTAACAAAAACCTTCCAACAGCTGTAAAAGTTCGAAGAGTTTCTCCCGAAGCAGGCGAATCTCAACACCCAGGGGAACGGCAAACCGTTCTGTAACGGATCCGCTTCCATTAATGGATGCTTCCTAGCTTGCGCCGAGGACCACAAGCACCGCACTGGACACCACAGCCACCGCAGACTCCACAACCGCCGTAGCTTAACTGGAGCCCCGCCGTCTTCCTTCCACCCTGAACGAACCTCCAGCATTCAGGACCGTGTGGGAAAGATCTCTCCTCCAGGGAATATGCAGAGCATAGCAATCCCCAGCGTGATGCAGCAATTCCCTCCAATAACGAGACGAGGCTGCGTTTTGAAGGGTTAGAAAAACAGGAACTGAACTGAACACTTTGAGGGCTACCCGCCCGTATTTATGCAGGTCCCCACAATGCATCATGGGTTCCTCCTCTCTGCCCTGGAGACAACCGAAGTGCAATTCAATTATCTCCCAGGACAAAGGGAGATCACCAATACACATGTGGGAACAATAGGAGAGGAATCACCACCCGAATACACAAAATCCTCTCTTCTGTCTGTGATATAATTATGGATTAACATAACTATCACAGACAGTAAAAATACAGTTTTTAAACATACACTGTAACTTTAAAACCATACATTCCATCTCCATAAAAATTACATATTTAAACTCAGCATACATCAAACATAAACACTTCCAAAAATCACACAAATCCCTCCAGCGGATCAAAAGTTTAGTGGAAGTCCTTTATGACCGACCGCAAGCACAATTTCCTGCCCGAAACACTTCCATAGATTTGGGCTGTGCGGTCGGTCAATTCCATGCAGAAAACGACTAAGTCCCATCTTCGAACGGGACTTAGTCTCTGGAGCTGAAAGTTCAGTATGGCAGAAGGTAAGGGTCAGCGGCGTTCGTGTATCTGCGCATCCGATTCCAGCTCCACAGAATCCCCAGCATACACCGCTGACCGCGTTCGGTCCCACCAACAGTCCAGACATGCGGCACAGTTCTGTCACTGTTCCTGAAGGGCAACATGTCCCAGGGCCATAGTCGTAGGGCAGGAGGCTAGCCATAAGTCCTCTACAATGCCCAGTGGCAAATGGCAGTTTGTCACACGTTCCATGGCAAAATGCACAGTGAAGTGAAAGACCCCCTGGTTGGTTAAAGGAGGTGACAGAAATGGGCCTTTACTGCAACCCCCTTCACAATCCTAACCTCCGAGTGCTCCCTGACAGGCTCTACATTTTCAGAAACAATGGGCTCCATGCAAAGCAGGAAAATTATTTAAAAAAAATAAGCTGTTGTGCTGCAGCATCTGTATTGGGGCAGAGAAGAAGCCATGGCCTCATTACGGCCACGGTCATTGGAGCCTTTTGACTCCATGCTGCTGTTGGTGAAGGGTCCAGTGTCCTGCTGCTTGTGGTCCCCTGAAAAATGATCATGCACTGGGATGTCTGTCTGACAGACACGGGACATTGGGCCGAAGTAGCCATGAAGACAACAGCCAAGTTGGGAAAAAGCAACCATACGCATCAGTCCTAATCCACCTACCAATTTGAGGATGTAAAGCCAGACGCCTGTGAAACCATCACCAGGCGGTGCTGCCACACGACTTGTATGCAGGGCCGGTGCAAGGATTTCTGCCAACACAAGCGAAGCTGCAGCAGCTGGCTTCTCCTCTGTGTGGTCCTGGTATCTTCTCTCTGCTTCAATCGCTGGTTTGAGGACCGTATTTTTCACCCTCTAAGATGCACCGGCCCATAAGACGCACCTAGGATTTAGAGGAGGATAATAAGAAAATAATATTTTCCATTGCACCTTAGGTCAGACCAGCAATCAGACCCCCAATGTTAATCAGACCTCAGATCAGACCCCCAATGCCTCAGATCAGTCCTCCATGTCAGCCATCATGCCCCCCATGTCAGCCATCATGCCCCCCCATGTCAGCCATCATGCCCCCCCATGTCAGCCATCATGCCCCCCCATGTCAGCCATCATGCCCCCCCATGTCAGCCATCATGCCCCCCCATGTCAGCCATCATGCCCCCCCATGTCAGCCATCATGCCCCCCCATGTCAGCCATCATGCCCCCCCATGTCAGCCATCATGCCCCCCCATGTCAGCCATCATGCCCCCCCATGTCAGCCATCATGCCCCCCCATGTCAGCCATCATGCCCCCCCATGTCAGCCATCAGCACAAATAAAATAGAAAATAAAAATAACGTACCTCTCCTGCTCCTGGCCGCGGCCGCTCCTCACCACCAGCGCTCGCTCTCTTCTTCCTGGTTCTCGGCTGTCAGCTGTGAAGGCTGCGCACACAGTTACAGCAGACAGCCGAGCGGAGGACCAGGAAGCAGCGAGTACAGATCCTTCACCGCTTCCCGGTCCTCCAGTAATTAGTATTTGCCCCATAAGACCCAGGGGAATATTATGGGGTATTTAAAAAAAAAATTCATTTTTCCGCCCCCCCGTCTCTGCACCCTAAGGCAGCCGCTTGGTCTGCCTTCTTATAGCACCAGCCTGCTCGTATGCACTATAAATCACATCCTGATAAAGCAGAGCAGTGTTTTGGGCTCCTGTAACGGTCGCGTACACACACACACAGGGGGGAGGAAAGTGACCACTGCGCTCCACCCTCACCCCTGGCCCTGCCTACTTGCCTCGCGAGTCCTAATGACAGGGGACAACTGGACGGCAAATCCCTAGCTTGGAATAAGTGCGGGTAATGGGGGACCGAGTGCACCTTCGGAACCCCGTTACAGTACCCCCCCTTTTACGAGGGGTCACCGGACCCAAGACTTCAGGTGATGGCTTTTCAGGGTGTTCTAAATGAAATTTTCGAACAAGTCGAGGAGCATGAACCTCCCTGGCAGGTACCCAAGATCTCTCTTCAGGTCCATACCCCTTCCAGTGAATCAGGTACTGCAAGGAATTACGCACCTTCCTGACATCCACTATTTTAGACACCACATACTCGACAGCATCATTGTAACGGACCGTTTCAGCAGACAAGGGGTTAAAATCCGTTTAGGCGATAAGCCCCTTTCTGAGAGACAGGCACAGCTACTGCAGGATACACCAAACTCCCGAACTGGATACAAAATAGCACTCCAAACTGGAACCTCACGAATAGCTGCTAGCAGACGAACAGGAAAAGCATACAATCCTGGCAATCGGTCTTCTAACAGCATACAGTGAATCCCCCCAATAACGAGACAAGGCTCCGTGTTGAGGGTCAAGCAGTGGTCTGACTGTACTTGAAGTACAGCCTCTTTTATTCACAAAAAACAAACATAGTACTGCCCACAGGGGTTTGAAATACAACCAATCAGTATATTACAAGACATACAATGTAACTACAGCAACCAATCGTTCACGCCCCCAGAGGACCAGAATGAAGACTGTAACATAGGACAACATATCCCCACAATGCATAATGGTTTCCTCCTCTCTGTCCAGACAACCTGAAGAGCAATCCAATTATCTCTCAAGACAAAGAGAAGTCACCAATACACATGCGCAGACAACAGGACAGACATCACCCTTTAAACACACAATGGGACAATAGAAACACACCCAGCATATTCCCTCCCCTTATCCTGAGAGGAGACTCAATTATACATACAGTTAAACATACTTTCTACCCAACTTTCATAACTCTAAAACCATACATCACATTCACATAAAAATTACATATTCGCAATCAATCCATTCAGGGGAACAACATATTAAAAAATGGCATGAATCAGACCAGGGGTTCAAAAGTTAGTATATGGCCCATAATCCAGGGGCAAGAGGCCAGCAGCCAGTCCTCTCCAAAGCCCAGTGGCGAGGTTGGTTTCGCCACACATCTCCCCCCCCCCCAGGGAAGACTAACCAGATACCTGACCTCACGCCGGTCGGTACCTGAGTTAGTCTGGCAGCCCACCCACAACCAAATACTGGACCTGTTGACTTTAGTAGCCTGTCTGTCCAGTGAGTCCACCAAGGTTATGTTGGAAGCTGGTACTCCCGGTCTCTGTGTTGCTCCCTGGCTTGGAGTGGGGGTTGCTTTGTGGGCAGGTATCAGCGGTACTCTGCCCTGGTGCCAGCGCTACCACGGAAGAAGCCTGGTTGGAGCCTGGTTGTTGGAGGGGGAGACCGACTGTCTCTACCCCCTGTGCTGTAAGTGCAGAGACCACGGTCCCATCTGCACTGTTGTGGGGCTTACTGTCTCCCCCTGGTGCGTTAAGCTGCCGCTGGGGAGAGGGGGTAACGAGCTCCTCTCCCATACATACTTCCAGCCGCTGGGGATGGTGACCGACCGTCTCCGCTCCCAATACAGTGTCCTGCTGCTGGGGAAAGGAGACTGGGCTCTCTATTCCCAAAAAATCATGCTGCTGCTGGGGGACAGGACCGACTGTCTCTGCTCCCAATACAGTGTCCTGCTGCTGGGGAAAGGAGACTGGGCTCTCTATTCCCAAAAAATCATGCTGCTGCTGGGGGGCAGGAACAACTACCTCTGCCCCCTGTAACTCAGCCTGCTGCTGGAGAGGGAGGACGCTGCTCTCCTCTCCCTGCACTTCACACTGCCGCTGGGGAATGGAGACTGGGCTCTCAATTCCCTGCAGGACCGGTGGAGAGACCTCGGTCCCATCTCTACCGGCCACCTGGGGTCCTTCCCAGTAACACTCTACAATATCTGCCCAACTGAATGGTTCTGGATCTGGGTCTGTCACCTTACCGTCCTGCTGAGCCTTCTCAATGGAGTGGAAGAGATCTCGGTAGTCCTGCTCCAGTTCCCACTCCAGGGTTGCTAGGTGAGCCAGGTCTTGCTCTACCTCATGGGGGTCATCCCACTCATACCTAGCCTCCCTCTCATAGAAAATGTCCTGAAGTCTGGACTGTACAGGGCTCCCGAAGTCAGGCTCTGCAAAGGACTCCCATAACAAGCCAGGACCATAAAACTCCTCTCCCTCTGGCTTGTCATGTTCGGCTGTCCAGGGTATATACTGTGCCATATACCACCAAAGCGCCTGGTAGGCATCCTCCAGCCATAGCTCCTGCCATACCCGGTGCTCTAGTTCCTTCACCCATTCCTCCAGGGGCTGCTCTCCCAGGAAGGGCATCCGCAGGGCCACTTGCTTCTGCAACCGCTGCTCTTCACTGGGGAGACTCTCACCCCGCTGGTATTGTAGATTATCCAGGGCCTGGTACCAGATGCCTTTCCTTAATGCATCCCGGCCATCCAGGTCCTCCTCCTCGTATAACACTGCTGGTTCCATCCTGGTGCTTTTAGGGTCGCTGTACTGAGACATGCGTTGTCCTTAAATTGTAGAATCCACAGAAATGGTGTCTCCTGTAGCTGTCCTTCTGGATGTAGGAACGATCCCGCTGCTTGCCACCAATGTAACGGACCGTTTCAGCAGACAAGGGGTTAAAATCCGTTTAGGCGATAAGCCCCTTTCTGAGAGACAGGCACAGCTACTGCAGGATACACCAAACTCCCGAACTGGATACAAAATAGCACTCCAAACTGGAACCTCACGAATAGCTGCTAGCAGACGAACAGGAAAAGCATACAATCCTGGCAATCGGTCTTCTAACAGCATACAGTGAATCCCCCCAATAACGAGACAAGGCTCCGTGTTGAGGGTCAAGCAGTGGTCTGACTGTACTTGAAGTACAGCCTCTTTTATTCACAAAAAACAAACATAGTACTGCCCACAGGGGTTTGAAATACAACCAATCAGTATATTACAAGACATACAATGTAACTACAGCAACCAATCGTTCACGCCCCCAGAGGACCAGAATGAAGACTGTAACATAGGACAACATATCCCCACAATGCATAATGGTTTCCTCCTCTCTGTCCAGACAACCTGAAGAGCAATCCAATTATCTCTCAAGACAAAGAGAAGTCACCAATACACATGCGCAGACAACAGGACAGACATCACCCTTTAAACACACAATGGGACAATGGCACAATAGAAACACACCCAGCATATTCCCTCCCCTTATCCTGAGAGGAGACTCAATTATACATACAGTTAAACATACTTTCTACCCAACTTTCATAACTCTAAAACCATACATCACATTCACATAAAAATTACATATTCGCAATCAATCCATTCAGGGGAACAACATATTAAAAAATGGCATGAATCAGACCAGGGGTTCAAAAGTTAGTATATGGCCCATAATCCAGGGGCAAGAGGCCAGCAGCCAGTCCTCTCCAAAGCCCAGTGGCGAGGTTGGTTTCGCCACAATCATTAACAAGAACCGGCGGAGGCGAGGCTTTTGATGGTACTACCGGTTCAAAATATTTTTTAAGTAGAGATTTATGGAACACATTATGAATGTGGAATGACTCGGGCAGCTCCAACCTAAAAGATACCGGGTTAATCACCTCCGTGATCTTATATGGTCCAATAAAACGAGGAGCAAACTTTTTAGAATCTACCTTAAGAGAGAGATTCTTGGAAGACAACCATACCTTATCCCCAACCTGAAAATTCACCCCCCTTGAACGTCTCCTATCGGCCTTGAGTTTGAGAACTTTGAGCCTTTTCTAAGTTCGATTGAACCCAGGCCCAAACTGTGCACAGTTCAGAGGAGAGCCTATCCACCTCAGGGTTAGAGGAGGAGACGGATGACCCAGAATGAAAACGGGGATGGAAACCATGGTTACAAAAGAAAGGTGAAACCCCAGCAGAAGAATTGACACGGTTATTCAAAGCAAATTCAGCCAATGGAAGAAATTAACCCATAAATGCTAGTCATCAGCAACATACAACCTCAGGAATTGTTCGACAGACTGATTAAGGTGTTCAGTCTGCCCATTACTCTCAGGGTGGTAGGCAGAGGAAAAATTTTACATTTTTGACAGAAGGCCCTCCAGAATTTGGACACAAACTGCACACCCCTGTCAGAAACAATATTTTCCGGGATACCATGCAATCGAACAATTTCTTTCACAAAAATAGACGCCAAGGTTTTGGCATTCGGGAGTTTAGACAGGCGAATGAAATGGACCATCTTGCTAAACCTATCGACCACTACCCAAACTACAGTCTTACCCTCCGCCGGCGGTAGGTTAGTTATAAAGTCCATCGAGATATGGGACCAGGGTCTACTGGGAATGGGTAGGGGTCCTAGGTTACCAGCAGGCCAAGTCCTAGGTGTCTTGGACCTGGCACAAACCTCACAGGCTGACACATAGGACTTGACATCCCTAGTTAGAGTGGGTCACCAGTAAGATCTAGAAACCAGATCCTTAGTGCCCTCAACACCCGGATGTCCACAAAAGCCAGAATGGTGACACTCGCCCAACAGCTGGAGACGAAATTGTACGGGAACAAACAACTTATCTGTTGGGGTGGATACTGGTGCCAGATGTTGTTCAGACCTAATGCCGACATATCCTGGGTTAGAGCTGCTATGAAGAATTTTTGCTGGTAGGATGGATTCAGGTGGTACCTCAGTAGGTTGAAAAGCCTGGAAGCTCCGAGATAATGCGTCCGCCTTCACATTTTTACTTCCCGGCCTGAACGTAATGTAAAAATCAAAACGAGTAAAAAACAGAGCCCATCTGGCTTGACGGGGATTCAACCTCTTAGCAGACTCGAGAAACATAAGGTTTTTATGGTCAGTGACAACAGTTACACAATGCCTTGCCCCCTCCAGAAAATGCCTCCACTCCTTAAATGCCCATTTAATGGCCAGCAGCTCCCTATTCCCTATGTCGTAGTTTCTCTCTGTGGGAGAGAATTTCCTGGAGAAGAAGGCACATGGTCTCAGATTAGTGAGGCTAGCAGGACCTTGTGAAAGGACTGCTCCTCCACAATAAAAGATTTCTCCTGATCAGGCTGGATCAGAATGGGAGCGCTACTGAATGCCTTTTTTAATTTTTCAAATGAAGAAATGGCCTCAGTAGACCAATTCTCCAAATCCGCCCCTTTCTTAGTAAGGTCGGTCAACGGTTTAGCAATTACGGAAAAATTCATAATAAATTTACGATAGTAATTGGTGAAACCTAAGAACCGTTGTAAGGCCTTTAAGGATGAAGGCCTTACCCATTCCTTAATTGCTAGTACCTTACCAGGATCCATCTTGAAGGCGTGAGGAGTCAGAACATGCCCTAGAAAAAGAATCTCCTGTACACCAAAGACACATTTCTCTTGTTTAGCGGATAGCTGATTCTCCCTCAACACCTCTAATACTTGTTTAACATGAGAAACATGGGATTCGAAGTCAGGAGAGAATATCAAAATGTCATCAAGATAGACAATAACAAATTTACCTAAGAACTCCCTAAGAATGTCATTCATGAAGTTTTGGAACACAGCTGGGGCATTGCTGAGTCTAAAAGGCATCACCTGATATTCAAAGTGTCCTACCGGAGTATTGAACGCCGTCTTCCATTCGTCCCCCTCCTTGATTCGGATTAGATTGTATGCCCCTTTCAGGTCAATTTTGGAAAACCAGGTTGCCCCCAGAACCTGGTTAAATAAATCCGGAATCAATGGGAGGGAGTATCTATTCTGGACAGTGATTTTATTTAATCTCCGGTAATCGATACATGGCCTAAGACCACCATCTTTTTTCTTAACGAAGAAAAACCCCGCCCCCATAGGAGAGACAGAAGGTCTAATATGCCCTTTACCAAGGCTCTCCTTAATATAATCTTCCATGGCCTTGCGTTCGGGCTTAGAAAGATTATAAATTCGTCCTTTAGGAAACTTGGCCCCCTCTACTAGCTCTATGGTACAATCATAAGGTCTATGGGGGGGTAGAACCTCTGGGGTTGGTGATGAGAATACATCAGAATATTCTCTAACAACAGAGGGTAAAGTATCAGACTTTACTGAGACCCCAGCCTGTACCACGGACAGGCACGAGTCACACTTAGGCCCCCATCTCACCAACTCCCCATTGGACCAATCTATAGTGGGGTTATGTAGTCGGAGCCAAGGCAACCCTAGTACCACCTCAGCCGGTAGGTTCTCCATGACTAAAAGCGAACATCTCTCTTAGTGGCACACACCCACGGTTAGAGAAATCTCCGAGGTACATAAGCTCACCGTACCACCAATAAGAGGAGTAGCATCAATAGCCATGACATGGATAGGAGTTGGTAAGTCGAACATAGGAATACCCAATCTTACAGCATACTCAGAGTCAATAAAGCTAGCCGCTGAGCCAGAATCAATAAAGGACTTACCCGGCCATTTATCTACTGCAAGAGAAATCATAATGGGTACCGAAATCTTACATTTAGAAAATTCAGGGTGTACCTGGTCTTTAGGTTGCCTTGCCTTAGGAGACTTGACAGAGAGGACCTTCTTAGGACACTGGTTGATCCAATGGTCAGGATCTCCACAGTAAAAGCATTCTCCACGTCTGCGGCGAAGATTCCCTCGGGTCATGCCAACCTGCATGGGTTCCTCGGTGGAGACCTCAGCATTGTCTCTGGGATAGGCCTCTGGCTGGACCACCATCTGGGAAGAGAACTGTTGTTCCTGTCGTCTCTCTCTAACCCGTCGGTCGAGTCGGACAACAAGGGTCATCATCTCCTCTAAGGTCTCTGGAAGTTGATAACTGACCAGAAGATCCTTTAATTTATCAGACAGACCTGACCTGACTCTTCAGGGCTGGTTCGTTCCATCCTGAGGGGACACACCACCTTCTAAATTGGGTGCAATAATCCTCCGCTGGTAGATTGCCCTGAACCAGTGCCTTTAGAGCCGTCTCGGCTACTAGAGCCCTGTCTGGTTCATCATAGAGGGTACCCAGGGCCTGAAAAAACCCCTCCACAGAATATAAACAACTGGCGCCAGCAGGTAAAGAGAACGCCCAGTGCTGGGGATCACCCTGTAATCGGGAAATGATAATGCCCACGCGTTGACTCTCGGGGCCAGAGGACACGGGGCTCAAACGGAAGTAAAGTTTACAATTCTCCTTAAAACAGAGAAACTTCTTCCGGTCTCCAGAAAAGGGTTCTGGGAGCTTAATCTGGGGCTCAAAATGCAGACTGGAGGCCTGAGGAGTGGAAGAACCTTGCCCTAACTCAAAAGAACTGAGTTTTTCCCCTAACTCCTGCACCATCTGCGTCAGATTAGAGACATGGTCAGTCAGGGTCACCAGAGGATTCATTATACAGTGGTTAAGGCCTGTTAATCTGTAACGGTCGCGTACACACACACACAGGGGGAGGGAAGTGACCACTGCGCTCCACCCTTACCCCTGGCCCTGCCTACTTGCCTCGCGAGTCCTAATGACAGGGGACAACTGGACGGCAATCCCTAACTTGGAATAAGTGCAGGGATGACAGACAGACAAACAACAGGACGTGAACGACCGAGTCAATACCAGGAAAGCTACAAAGTACAAAGGGAGCAAGAAGAGAATTGTCAGGAGAAGCCGGGGTCATAAATACCAGGAGAGCAGCAAAGTACACAAGGAGCAGGCAGAGGATCGTCAGGAATTCAGCAGGAGGTAAGTACGCCAGGAAAGACCAAATCACAGGTGGAACCTAAATTAACAGGCAACCTGTGGCCAGCAGGCTGCCTGTATTTATAGTGAGGGTCATGTGACGTGGCCAGGGTCACATGACCGACAGACCAACCAGTCGAGCACCGAGTGATCAGCTCGGCGCTCAAGGCAGACTTAGGAGCAGGGAGCCACCCAGCTAGTAACACCGCCCTGGGAATGAGGTCAAACACGGATCCTCATTCCTAAAGCTAAGCAACAGGTCTGCGGGTAATGGGGGACCGAGTGCACCTTCGGAACCCCGTTACAGCGCCTTTGGCCCATAATGCAGTGCAGCCTTTAGAATGCATGAAGCCAGTTGGTCATGGTCTTGACCTCCTTTGGTTTTTTATTATAGGGCCTATCTGACATTACCCATTTCTCTTTAGCCACTGAGTCCTGATCCATGGAAAGTAAGGACCAAATGGTCACGCTCTAGTGTGGAAGGGAAACCTCACACCGAACATAGGAGGGAAAGGGACAAGGCAATAAGGCCTGAAAACTAGGGAAGGAAGATGGACACCTCCTAGTGAAAACCCTAATCAAAGCCCTGACTGACGACCAGTATGAACAGACCCCTGAGGTAGGTGAGTTCATACCCAGAAATACCTAAAGTCCTATCTAAATCTAAAGGACCCTGGTACTAATGACAGGAATGAGACATCCTATTCCTCAAAAGAAAGGATGAACAGGAGTCTCCCTAAGGCCTAATACAAAACAAAGAAAAAAAGGGAAAAGTGCAGCGTCCCACATATGTGTGTAAATGGGACACTTCAAACATCTGAATATATATATATGTATTGAATTGTAATGTATGGTATTCTTTATTATCTCGCTGGCAAGTTCATTTACATCCATCCGCCCCTAGGTGGTGCTGGCACCACCTAATATATAGATAGTGGGGGGCGTCTAGCTGAGAGCACATTAGAAGGTAGTCAGAGTAAGGACAAGCAAGTTCCTGGAGGACAGAGACAGGCTGAAGTCACCATGTAGCTGTGTTCCTTTTCTCTGGGCCCTGATCAAGCCTGGAGAAGACGACCACAGCAACCAAACACCAGACAGTGAGTCTATACACCAAGAGCCTAGTGAGGGTAACCGCTAACTATGGCTTATGGACCTCCTCAGCACAAGTGACCAGGAGTAGCTTTCCGAGGGCCTGGACACAACTGGACAGTTGATGCGCAGAATTGTCTTTATCACTGTAACGGAACGCCTAGCACCCAGACCGGGTACCTCCGTCGATAGTGGCTCCTAGTGCTTCCAGAGGACTGCAAGCACTCCACTTGACACAGTCAGCACTGCAGACCCCACGAACCGCCGAAGCTTGGGGGAAGTCTCGCCGTCTCCTACCCACCCTGGACCTAAGACAGGGCTCCAGGCTCCAGTGGGTGAACCTCTTCTAAATCCAGAGACAGGAACCAGGAGCAAGCTCTTACAAGAGCTTATACTCAGGGGAGTATTGTGATATAGCAATCCCCAAGAGTGTAGTTATCCCATCCCCCAAACATGAGCTAAGACTTCATGAAGCTATAAAACAGGAACTCATTTATTGAGGGCTACCCGCCCGTATTTATGCAGGTCCCCATCTGGTGACACGCCCCTAGTGGACCAGAAGGAAGACTGCGACACAGGACATATATGCAGCAACTCAGGATACACAGACACAACACATCCCCACAATGCATCATGGTTTCCTCCTCTCTGCCCTGGAGACACCCGAGGAGTAATCCAATTATCTCTCAAGACAAAGGGAATCGCCAATACACATGTGGGGACAACCGGACAGAAATCACCACCCAAACACACAATGTCACACCCCCACAGCAAACACAGACATTTAACATATTCCCAGATAGCTGAGTGCTGAGTGCATATCATTAGGTGAAGGGCACTCAGAATACACAAATACAATACAATTAGCTATCTGGGTACCCTCACATAACAAAATACAATTGCAAAGACAGATTTAAGCTGTATATGTCTGCTCCTTTAAAGTTAGTATAAGCCATAATCCTGAGGCAAGAGGCTGATAAACAGGCCTCTCCAAAACCCAGTGGCGAGGTTGGTTTCGCCACACATCTCCCCCTCCCAGGGAAGACTAACCAGATACCTGACCTCACGGTCAGTACCTGAGTTAGTCTGGCAGTTTAACCACAACCCAATACTGGACCTGTTGAATTTTGGGGCCTGGCTCTGTTTTGTATGTCCCCAGCTGTTGATTGGGCATCTGCGACTCCTTGCTTCCTTGTGGTTCTCTAGCTTGGAGCTGTAGGTACTTGGTGGGCAGAGGCCGACTGCGCTCTGCCCAGATGCCAGCTCTTCCGCTGGGGTAGCCAGTGGGAAGTCCGGCTCTGGAGAAGAGGATAGGGGAGGGCCGAGGCCAACTGTGTTCTGCTCAGATGCCAGCTCTTCCGCTGGGATGGGGTCAAGGAATCCTACCCCAAGGACCTTGTCGCGGATCAGCTGTGGAGAGGAGGGATCGCTTACCTCCTCCTCCTGGCATTCCTGCGGGGTTGGTGGGGACTCTGTACCGGCCGGCCAGCATCCCGGTAGGTCTGGTGCAGAGACTGCGGTCCCATCTGCACCATTGGATGTAACTGATCACCTGGCACCCCGACTGGATACCTCCGTTGACAGATGCGCCTAGCGTTTCCTGAGGTTTCCAAGCACTCTGGCAGACACCCCAATCACCGAACCGAAGCAGCATATAAATCCTCTTGAAGCATATAAATGCTGTAGGCAGTTGAATAGCAAACCATACGAATAGGTTTACACTCCTAGCAGTCAAACTGGGACAGCATGCAATAAATCCTCCCCCAAGAATGAGACGACACTTCACCTTGAGGGTTAAAACAGGAACTGACTGTACTTCACGTACAGCCTCTTTTATTCACAAACCAAAAACATAGTGTGGCGAAACCAACCTCGCCACTGGGTTTTGGAAAGGCCTGTTTATCAGCCTCTTGCCTCAGGATTATGGCCCATACTAACTTTTAAACCCCTGAACCTATTCAAGTGAATTTTGGATAGGTTTGTCCCCAAGTTATACTGTTTAAATTGATGTAGGTTATATGTATGGCCAATGTAAACTCACAAAGTTGTAACAATTTATAATAAGTGTAACTTGTCAGCTTGGGAGGAATATGCTGGGTGTGTTTCTATTGTGCCATTGTCCCATTGTGTGTTTAAATGGTGATGTCTGTCCTGTTGTATACACATGTGTATTGGCGATCTCCCTTTGTCCTGAGAGATAATTGGATTGCTCCTCAGGTTGTCTCCGGGACAGAGAGGAGGAAACCATGATGCATTGTGGGGATATGTTGTATCTGTCCTATGTCACAGTCTTCATTCTGGTCCCCTAGGGGCGTGTACACCAGATGGGCTTGGTTGTTTTATACCTCCCTGTGGGCGGACCTGTATTTGCAAACAACTGTAATAAAAACCAGGCTGGGTGTGCCAGCACCTCAGACCACTGCTTGACCCTCAACACGGAGCCTTGTCTGGTTATTGGGTGGATCCGCTGTATGCTGTTAGAGACTGATTGCCAGGAGTGTAAGCTGATTCCTGTTTGTCTGCTAGCAGCTATTCGTGAGGTTCCAGTTTGGAGTGCTACTTTGTATCCAGTTCGGGAGGTTGGTGTCCTGCAGTAGCTGTGCCTGTCTCTCAGAAAAGGGGCATATCGCCTAAACGGATTTTAACCCCTTGTCTGCTGAAACGGTCCGTTACATTGGTGGCAAGCAGCGGGATCGTTCCTACAGCCAGAAGGACAGCTACAGGAGACACCATTTCTTTGGATGTTACAACTTAAGGGCAACGCATGTCTCAGTACAGCGACCCTAAAAGCACCAGGATGGAACCAGCCGTGGAGTACAGATACTCTGTGGAGGAATTCGACCGTATGATGTGGTTGCGGCTGAACTTCTTCGGACCCAATCCAGCTGAGAAATACGTGAAGTTCGTGAGGAGTCTAGTGTTCAAGACCCTACTATACCGGGCAGAAGGTGACGGTCAGCTGCCACGTTGGGTGGACCTCCATCGGAAGTTACAGTTGCGGGACAGAGGGAGCTCAGTCTCCTCTCCCCAGCGGCAGAGTGTCCAGCAGGGAATTGGGAGCCCAGTCTCCATTCCCCAGCGGCAGTGTGAAGTGCAGGGAGAGGAGAGCAGCGTCCTCCCTCCCCAGCGGCAGGCTGAGTTACAGGGGGCAGAGGTAGTTGTTCCTGCCCCCCAGCAGCAGAGTGATATGCCGGGAAGGCAGTGTGAAGTGCAGGGAGAGGAGAGGAGAGCAGCGTCCTCCCTCCCCAGCGGCAGGCTGAGTTACAGGGGGCAGAGGTAGTTGTTCCTGCCCCCCAGCAGCAGAGTGATATGCCGGGAAGGCAGTGTGAAGTGCAGGGAGAGGAGAGCAGCGTCCTCCCTCCCCAGCGGCAGGCTGAGTTACAGGGGGCAGAGGTAGTTGTTCCTGCCCCCCAGCAGCAGAGTGATATGCCGGGAAGGCAGTGTAAAATGCAGGGAGAGGAGAGCAGCGTCCTCCCTCCCCAGCGGCAGGCTGAGTTACAGGGGGCAGAGGTAGTTGTTCCTGCCCCCCAGCAGCAGCATGATTTTTTGGGAATTGGGAGCCCAGTCTCCATTCCCCAGCAGCCGAGTGATGTGCCGGGAATTGGGAGCCCAGTCTATATTCCCCAGCGGCCGTGTGATGTACAGGGAATTGGGAGCCCAGTCTCCATTCCCCAGCGGCCGTGTGATTTATTGGGAATTGGGAGCCCAGTCTCCATTCCCCAGCGGCAGGCGGAGTTACAGGGGGCAGAGACAGTCGGTCCTGTCCCCCAGCGGCAGAGTGTCCAGCATGGAATAGAGAGCCCAGTCTCCTTTCCCCAGCAGCAGGACACTGTATTGGGAGCGGAGACGGTCGGTCGCCCTCCCCAGCGGCTGGAAGTATGTATGGGAGAGGAGCTCGTTACCCCCTCTCCCCAGCGGCAGCTTAACGCACCAGGGGGAGACAGTAAGCCCCACAACAGTGCAGATGGGACCGTGGTCTCTGCACTTACAGCACAGGGGGTAGAGACAGTCGGTCTCCCCCTCCAACAACCAGACTCTAAGCCAGGGAGCAACACAGAGACCGGGAGTACCAGCTTCCAACATAACCTTGGTGGACTCACTGGACAGAGACAGGCTACCAAATGCAACAGGTCCAGTATTGAGTTGTGGGTGGGCTGCCAGACTAACTCAGGTACCGACCGGCGTGAGGTCAGGTATCTGGTTAGTCTTCCCTGGGGTGGGGGGGAGATGTGTGGCGAAACCAACCTCGCCACTGGGTTTTGGAGAGGCCTGTTTATCAGCCTCTTGCCTCAGGATTATGGCCCATACTAACTTTTAAACCCCTGAACCTATTCAAGTGAATTTTGGATAGGTTTGTCCCCAAGTTATACTGTTTAAATTGATTATAGGTTATATGTATGGCCAATATAAATTGTTACAACTTTGTGAGTTTACAATAAGTGTAACTTGTCAGCTTGGGAGGAATATGCTGGGTGTGTTTCTATTGTGCCATTGTGTGTTTAAATGGTGATGTCTGTCCTGTTGTATACACATGTGTATTGGCGATCTCCCTTTGTCCTGAGAGATAATTGGATTGCTCCTCAGGTTGTCTCCGGGACAGAGAGGAGGAAACCATGATGCATTGTGGGGATATGTTGTATCTGTCCTATGTCACAGTCTTCATTCTGGTCCCCTAGGGGCGTGTACACCAGATGGGCTTGGTTGTTTTATACCTCCCTGTGGGCGGACCTGTATTTGCAATCAACTGTAATAAAAACCAGGCTGGGTGTGCCAGCACCTCAGACCACTGCTTGACCCTCAACACGGAGCCTTGTCTCGTTATTGGGGGGATCCGCTGTATGCTGTTAGAGACTGATTGCTAGGAGTGTAAGCTGATTCCTGTTCGTCTGCTAGCAGCTATTCGTGAGGTTCCAGTTTGGAGTGCTACTTTGTATCCAGTTCGGGAGGTTGGTGTCCTGCAGTAGCTGGGCCTGTCTCTCAGAAAGGGGCTTATCGCCTAAACGGATTTTAACCCCTTGTCTGCTGAAACAGTCCGTTACACATAGTTCTGCCCACAGGGTTTTGAAATACAACCAATCAATATATTACAACACATACAATGTAAGTACAGCAACCAATCGTTCACGCCCCTAGGGGACCAGAAGGGAGACTGCGACACAGGACAGATATGTAGCAATTCAGGATACAGACACAACACATCCCTACAATGCATCATGGTTTCCTCCTCTCTGTCCCGGAGACAACCGAGGAGCAATCCAATTATCTCTCAGGACAAAGGGAAATCGCCAATACACATGTGGGAACAACAGGACAGACATCACCATTTTAAACGCACAATGGGACAATGGCACAATAGAAACACACCCAGCATATTCCTCCCAAGCTGACAAGCTATACTTATTATAAATTGTTACAACTTTGTGAGTTTACATTGTCCATACATATAACTTACATCAATTTAACCAGTATAACCTGGGGACAAACCTATCCAAAATTCACTTGAATAGGTTCAGGGGTTTAAAAGTTAGTATGGGCCATAATCCTGAGGCAAGAGGCTGGTAAACAGGCCTCTCCAAAACCCAGTGGCGAGGTTGGTTTCGCCACATTGGAGTTAGGGGTGCTGTCCCCCTGTGGTTGGGGAGAGAGACCGGTTGTCTCCTCTCCCTGCAAGGTACACTGCCGCTGGGGAATGGAGACGATGCTCTCCTCTCCCTGCAAAACATACTGCCGCTGGGGAGCAGGACCAACTGTCCCTACTCCCTGAAACTCCGACTGCCGTTGGGGATCTGGGCCGACTGCCCCGCATCCCTGTAGAGCCGGTGGAGAGATCTCGGTCCCATCTCCACCTGCCATATGGGTTTCCCCCCAGGACCAGTCTATGAGGTCCCCTACCTCTGTAGCTGGTATTGAAGCAGGGGATACTTCAGTCGGGTCTTCCCAGCTGTAGGTTCAGGGGTTTAAAAGTTAGTATGGGCCATAATCCTGAGGCAAGAGGCTGGTAAACAGGCCTCTCCAAAACCCAGTGGCGAGGTTGGTTTCGCCACACATCTCCCCCTCCCAGGGAAGACTAACCAGATACCTGACCTCACGGTCAGTACCTGAGTTAGTCTGGCAGTCCAACCACAACCCAATACGGGACCTGTTGAATCTTGGGGCCTGGCTCTGTTCTGTATGCCCCCAGCTGTTGAGTGGGCATCTGCTACTCCTTGCTTCCTTGAGGTTCTCCAGCTTGGAGCTGTAGGTACTTGGTGGGCAGAGGCCGACTGCGCTCTGCCCAGATGCCAGCGCTTCCACTGGGGTAGCCTGTGGAAAGTCAGCCTCTGGAGAAGAGGATAGAGGAGGGCAGAGGCCGACTGCGCTCTGCCCAGATGCCAGCTCTTCCGCTGGGATGTGGTCAGGGAATCCTATCCCCAGGACCTTGTTGCAGATTGGCTGTGGAGAGGAGGAATCGCTTACCTCCTCCTCCTGGCATTCCTGCAGGGTTGGTGGGGGATCTGAACCGGCCGTCCAGCATCCCGGTAGGCCTGGTGCAGAGACCGCGGTCCCATCTGCACCATCGGAGTTAGGGGTGCTGTCCCCCTGTGGTTGGGGGAGAGATCAGTGGGTATCGCAGGCTCATCCCCTGCCCCCAGAACTCGTTTGGGAAGTACCTGGTAAGGGGAGGACTCGCTTACCTCCTCCTCCTGGTATCCCTGCGGAGATGGCTGGAGATCTGGACCGACCGTCCAGCATCCCTGTAGGACTGGTAGAGAGACCTCGGTCCCATCTCCACCTGCCATCTGTGGGTCCTCCCAGGACCAGTCTGTGAGGTCCCTCAACATTTGCGAGTAAGGACCACCTGCGTCCACACCTGGCAACTCCGGCTGCGGTTGAGGGTCTGGGCCAGCTGTCCAGCATCCCGGTGGAGAGACCTCGGTCCCGTCTCCACCTGCCTGTTGTGGTTCCTCACAGGACCAGTCTATGAGGACCCCTACCTCTGTAGCTGGTACTGAAGCAGGGGATACTTCAGTCGGGTCTTTCCAGCTGTAGGGTTGTAGGTCTGGGACTGCCACCCAGCTCTCTGGCAGTGTATATTGGGACCGAATTGAGCTGAAGAAGTATTGGTAGTCCTGCTCCAGCTCCCACTCCTTTGTCACTAGAGATGCCAGGTCTTGTCTCACCTCTCTCGCTGTAGCCCAATCATGCATAGCCTCCCTGTAGTCATAGATATCCCAGAACCGGGACCCTCCAGCATCTCCGAACTCTGGTTCTGCGAAGGCCTCAAACAACAGGCCAGGGCCATCATAATCCTCATCCTCGGGTCTGTCTTGCTCAGCTATCCCGGGGGAGTGCCGAATCACATACCACCAGAGTGCCTGGTAGGCGTCATCTAGCCAAAGCTCCTTCAATACCAGGCTCTTCAGTTCTGTCACCCACTCATCCAGGGGCTTCTCTCCCAGAAGGGGCATTCGCAGGGCCACTCGCATCCGCAACTGCTGCTCCTCACAGGGGAGACTCACCTCGCCGCCGCTGGGCATTTTCCAGGGCATCATAACAGACTTCCTTTCTGTCTGCATCCCTGTAGTCTGCGGCTGCCTCCTCCTCCTCGTCATAGAACGCTGTCCGAAGACTAGCCGATTCCATCCTGCTGTAGCCAGGGGCGCTGTATGGATACTAGCGTTGCCCTCAATTTAGTAGATCCACGAACGGTGTCTCCAAGCTGCTTCTCCTCACACTAGGACACCATCCCACTGCTTGCCACCAATGTAACGGAACGCCTAGCACCCCGACCGGGTACCTCCGTCGATAGTGGCTCCTAGTGCTTCCAGAGGACTCCAAGCACTCCACTTGACACCGTCAGCACTGCAGACCCCACGAACCGCCGAAGCTTGGTGGAGGTCTCGCCGTCTCCTACCCACCCTGGACCTACGACAAGTATCCAGGCTCCAGTGGGTGAACCTCTCCTAAATCCAGAGACAGGAACCAGGAGCAAGCTCTTACAAGAGCTTATACTCAGGGGAGTATTGTGATATAGCAATCCCTAAGAGTGTAGTTATCCCATCCCCCAAACATGAGCCAAGACTTCATGAAGGTATAAAACAGGAACTCATTCATTGAGGGCTACCCGCCCGTATTTATGCAGGTCCCCATCTGGTGACACGCCCCAAGTGGACCAGAAGGAAGACTGCGACACAGGACATATATGCAGCAACTCAGGATACACAGACACAACACATCTCCACAATGCATCATGGTTTCCTCCTCTCTGCCCTGGAGACACCCGAGGAGTAATCCAATTAGCTCTCAAGACAAAGGGAATCGCCAATACACATGTGGGGACAACCGGACAGAAATCACCACCCAAACACACAATGTCACACCCCCACAGCAAACACAGACATTTAACATTTTCCCAGATAGCTGAGTGCTGAGTGCATATCATTAGGTGAAGGGCACTCAGAATACACAAATACAATACAATTAGCTATCTGGGTACCCTCACATAACAAAATACAATTGCAAAGACAGATTTAAGCTGTGTCAGTCTGCTCCTTTAAAGTTAGTATGGGCCATAATCCTGAGGCAAGAGGCTGATAAACAGGCCTCTCCAAAACCCAGTGGCGAGGTTGGTTTCGCCACTATCACTAACTAAACCTTCCGGGTAGTAGTGAAAACCAAAAACCTTTCTAGAAGAGTTTCCTGCGAAAGAATGAAGCAGATGTGTTTGCCTGCCGTGAGGGGAACGCCCTTAAAGGATAGCTCATAGTAACCAGATATATCAGTATACTTTAGTACCAGAGTGCTATTGTGACTTGGGATTACCACCAGGACCCTTGCCTGTAGAGTATCAGCATTAGAAGAATCCCTCCATTGACAGGATTACCAGTGAACTTAATACTTATGCTATGCAGAAAGCTTTCCATTGATGAACTGTACCAACTGTCCAGAACTATTGATTTAGTAAATGTTCAACTGATTTACAACAACCAACCTAACGGTGCTGGCGTCACGAACCAGGGGCCCAGCCGCCACAAGCATCCTAAACACCACCACCATTAAGGGCAGCTCAACCTCCATCTGACTGGTGTTCCCTGTAACCGAGAGTGCCCCAGAGGATTTCGTGCTGTCTTCCCACCCGTTGTACGCCTGCTCAGGGAGGCATCTGCTAACCGTGAGTACATGAACTATTGCACCCATCGGCCCACCGTGAGCCACACGTATTTCCCCCTGTGGTTTGGTAGTGTTATAAAGTTAACACTTAACATCCAAGAAGCTATGGCAGAACCAGAAACTTAGCCGAGATCCAAACACCAGCTGCCCACAGGTCCAACTGAAGCTATAAACCGCACAACATTGTGGGAGAGACAACTATAAATAGGGAAAGTTAAATGACCACAATAACAACACCTGGAGGTTAAGGTTGTGGCCAGTACCAGAAACAACACCGACGCCTATTGGTCCACAAGGTAAACATGTCAAACCAAACCACGTGTTGCCAGTCTCACAGATCTCCTGCCTCTCACTGTCTCGGGGAAGTCCGTATGTCTCGGTACATCCGTGACACAAATGTCCAATTCCACTCCCTGATCGAGATGACCCATCAGAGGACCACTCACACTGAAAAAGTGGTAATTGTTAACACCAGGGAGAACGGGGTTATAATCTGCGTTCGTAGGCAGCCGATCTACTAACGCTTCAAAGGGAATAACAGATTGCATTACCCACCCCTAAGCCTCAGCATATTGGACCTCATGATGAAGAGCAGATTGGACCTCCAGAACTCCATTAAAAACATAAAAACTTTATTGTTACGCACATAAAAACACAGGTAGCAGCAGAGGACATGTAGCATTTCATACAAAGGAGGAAGGGCCATGACTAAGAAAAAGTCCTTCATTGGTGTAGAGGGACCTGACAGCAATGGTTTGTTGTGTCACTATCTGTCACTTTTCACCGCTCCGCCTAGTTCTAAAATTATGGGTGGGGAAGGTCCAGCAGAACCATCTGATTCATTATTTTCTATGCCTGTTTTAAGCCTAGAAAATTGTCCAAAGCTTCTTACATTTAGACGGGCGCTGGATGCGCCAAAGTTATGGAGAGGCCTGCACCACTTAATATCTTCGGCGAATCCTCCGCCAGCTATGGGGCTTTATTAAGACCAGCGTCTAAAACGTCGGTGTGGCGAAACCAACCTCGCCACTGGGATTCGGAGGGGCCTGGCTACCAGCCTCTTGCCTCAGGATTATGGCCCATACTAACTTTGAAGAAGAAGACAGACCGGCCGCACAGCTTAAATCTTTCTTTGGAGTTGTATTTTGTTATGTGAGGGTACCCAGATAGCTAATTTTATGGTATTCGTGTATTCTGAGTGCCATTCACCTAAAGATATGCACTCAGACTTGAGCTATCTGGGGATATGTTAAATGTCTGTGTTTGCTGTGGGGGTGTGACATTGGGTGTTTGGGTGGTGATTTCTGTCCTGTTGTCTCCAAATGTGTATTGGCGATTTCCCTTTGTCATGAGAGATAATTGAATTGCTCCTCGGGTGTCTCCAGGGCAGAGAGGAGGAAACCATGATGCATTGTGGGGATGTGTTGTGTCTGTGTATCCTGAGTTGCTACGTATCTGTCCTGTGTCACAGTCTTCCTTCTGGTCCCCTAGGGGCGTGTCCACCAGATGGGGACCTGCATAAATACGGGCGGGTAGCCCTCAATAAAGTGTTCCTGTTTTACCCTTTATCATGTTGAGGCTGGTGTTTGGGTAACTGATCGACGCTGGGGATTGCTATACGCTGAAGATTTGCTATACTCCCCTGGCTATAACTACTAGCTCTTGTAAGAGCTGTTCCTGCTCTCTGGTTTTAGGAGAGGTTCACCCACTGGAGCCTGGAGCCTTGTCGTAGGTCCAGGGTGGGTAGGAGACGGTGAGACCTCAACCAAGCTTCGGCGGTTTGTGGGGTCTGCAGTGCGTACGGTGTCAAGTGGAGTGCTTGGAGTCCTCGGAAAGGACTAGGAGCCACTATCAACGGAGGTACCCGGTCGGGGTGCTAGGCGTTCCGTTACATTTGGTGGCAAGCAGTGGGATGGCGTCCTAGTGTGAGGAGAAGCAGCTCGGAGACACCGTTCATGGAGTATATTGAGGGCAACGCTAGTATCCGTACAGCGCCCCTGGCTACAGCAGGATGGAATCGGCTAGTCTTCGGACAGAGTTCTATGACGAGGAGGAGGAGGCAGCCGCAGACTACAGGGATGCAGACAGAAAGGAAGTCTGGTATGATGCCCTGGAAAATGCCCAGCGGTGGCGAGGTGAGAGTCTCCCCAGTTATGAGCAGCAGCTACAGAAGCGTGTGGCGATGCGGATGGGTCTCTTGGGAGAGCAGCCCCTGGATGACTGGGTAACAGTGCTCCAGAGCCTGGTATGTAAGGAGCTTTGGCTAGAGGACACTTACCAGGCCCTAAGGTGGCATGTCATTCAACATTCCCCCTGGGCAGCTGAGCATGACAAGCCAGAGGGAGAGGAGTTTTATGGTCCAGGCTTGTTATGGGAGTCCTTTGCAGAGCCTGACTTCGGGACCCCTGCACAGTCCAGATTTCAGAACATTTTCTACGAGAGGGAGGCTAGGCTGGATTGGGATGACCCCCATGAGGTAGAGAAAGACCTGGCTCACCTAGCAACCCTGGAGTGGGAACTGGAGCAGGACTACCGAGATCTCTTCCACTCCATTGAGAGGGCTCAGCAAGAGAACAAAGTGTCAGACCCAGGTCCAGAGCCCTTCAGCTGGGAGGATATTGTGGAGGTGTACTGGGAGGACCCGACTGAAGTATCCCCTGCTTCAGTACCAGCTACAGAGGTAGGGGACCTCATAGACTGGTCCTGGGGGGAAACCCATATGGCAGGTGGAGATGGGACCGAGATCTCTCCACCGGCCCTACAGGGATGCTGGGCAGTCGGCCCAGATCCCCAACGGCAGCCGGAGTTTCAGGGAGTATGGACAGTTGGTCCTGCTCCCCAGCGGCAGTATGTTTTGCAGGGAGAGGAGAGCATCGTCTCCATTCCCCAGCGGCAGTGTACTTTGAAGGGAGAGGAGACAACCGGTCTCTCTCCCCAACCACAGGGGGACAGCACCCCCAACTCCAATGGTGCAGATGGGACCGCGGTCTCTGCACCAGGCCTACCGGGATGCTGGACGGCCGGTACAGATTCCCCACCAACCCCACAAGAATGCCAGGAGGAGGAGGTAAGCGATCCCTCCTCTCCACAGCTGATCCGCAACAAGGTCCTGGGGGTAGGATTCCCTGACCCCATCCCAGCGGAAGAGCTGGCATCTGGGCAGAGCACAGTTGGCCTCTGCCCTCCCCTATCCCCTTATCCAGAGCCTGACTCCCCACAGGCTACCCCAGCAGAAAAGCTGGCATCTGGGCAGAGCGCAGTAAGCCTCTTCCCTCCCCTATCCTCTTCTCCAGAGCTAGACATCCCACAGGCTACCCCAGCGGAATAGCTGGCATCTGGGCAGAGCGCAGTTGGCCTCTGCCCTCCTCTATCCTCTTCTCCAGCGGCTGACTTTCCACAGGCTACCCCAGCGGAAGAGCTGACATCTGGGCAGAGCGCAGTCGGCCTCTGCCCTCCCCTATCCCCTTATCCAGAGGCTGACTTTCCACAGGCTACCCCAGCGGAAGAGCTGGCATCTGGGCAGAGCACAGTTGGCCTCTGCCCTCCCCTATCCTCTTATCCAGAGCCTTAATCCCCACAGGCTACCCCAGCAGAAGAGCTGGCATCTGGGCAGAGCGCAGTCAGCCTCTGCCCTCCCCTATCCTCTTCTCCAGAGCCGGACATCCCACAGGCTACCCCAGCGGAATAGCTGGCATCTGGGCAGAGCGCAGTTGGCCTCTGCCCTCCTCTATCCTCTTCTCCAGAGGCTGACTTTCCACAGGCTACCCCAGCGGAAGAGCTGGCATCTGGGCAGAGCGCAGTAAGCCTCTTCCCTCCCCTATCCTCTTCTCCAGAGGCTGACTTTCCACAGGCTACCCCAGCGGAAGCGCTGGCATCTGGGCAGAGCGCAGTTGGCCTCTGCCCTCCTCTATCCTCTTCTCCAGAGGCTGACTTTCCACAGGCTACCCCAGCGGAAGAGCTGGCATCTGGGCAGAGCGCAGTCAGCCTCTGCCCTCCCCTATCCTCTTCTCCAGAGCCGGACTTCTCACAGGCTACCCCAGCGGAATAGCTGGCATCTGGGCAGAGCGCAGTTGGCCTCTGCCCTCCTCTATCCTCTTCTCCAGAGGCTGACTTTCCACAGGCTACCCCAGCGGAATAGCTGGCATCTGGGCAGAGCGCAGTTGGCCTCTGCCCTCCTCTATCCTCTTCTCCAGAGGCTGACTTTCCACAGGCTACCCCAGCGGAAGCACTGGCATCTGGGCAGAGCGCAGTCGGCCTCTGCCCTCCCCTATCCTCTTCTCCAGAGCTGGACTTCCCACAGGCTACCCCAGTGGAAGAGCTGGCATCGGGGAAGAGCGCAGTTGGCCTCTGCCCTCCTCTATCCTCTTCTCCAGAGGCTGACTTTCCACAGGCTACCCCATCGGAAGAACTGGCATCTGGGCAGAGCGCAGTCGGCCTCTGCCCTCCCCTATCCTTTTCTCCAGAGGCTGACTTTCCACAAGCTACCCCAGCGGAAGTGCTGGCATCTGGGCAGAGCGCAGTTGGCCTCTGCCCTCCTCTATCCTCTTCTCCAGAGGCTGACTTTCCACAGGCTACCCCAGCGGAAGAGCTGGCATCTGGGCAGAGCGCAGTCAGCCTCTGCCCTCCCCTATCCTCTTCTCCAGAGCCGGACTTCTCACAGGCTACCCCAGCGGAAGAGCTGGCATCGGGGCAGAGCGCAGTCGGCCTCTGCCCACCAAGTACCTACAGCTCCAAGCTAGAGAGCAACAAGGAAGCAAGGAGTAGCAGATGCCCACTCAACAGCTGGGGACATACAGAACAGAGCCAGGCCCCAAAATTCAACAGGTCCAGTATTGGGTTGTGGGTGGACTGCCAGACTAACTCAGATACCGACCGGCATGAGGTCAGGTATCTGGTTAGTCTTCCCTGGGAGGGGGAGATGTGTGGCGAAACCAACCTCGCCACTGGGTTTTGGAGAGGCCTGTTTACCAGCCTCTTGCCTCAGGATTATGGCCCATACTAACTTTAAAGGAGAAGACAGACCGGCTGCACAACTTAAATCTGTCTTTGGAATTGTATTTTGTTATGTGAGGGTACCCAGATAGCTAATTGTATTGTATTTGTGTATTCTGAGTGCCATTCACCTAATAATATGCACTCAGACTTGATGTTAGGGGTTAGTGTCTATCGAGGCTCACCTGAGTCTGAGGACACCCGAGCTGGAAGTATGGAGTCCAGTGGCAGAGGCCCACAGAAGCAGGAGGCAGGTAGCGCGGTCGATCAGTCCGGGTCGGCAGCAGAGATGGCAGCGAGGTAACAGCAGGAGTAGACGGAGGCGTGGTCGGTGGTAAGCAGTAAGTCAATGCAGGCGGCAATTCAGCGAGGTCAAAACGGTCCGGGTTGGCAACGATGGTAAATCAGCAATAGCGGTGGAGGAGCAGAGAGGAAGCTTGCTACAGGCTTGGAGGCACAATAACCAGCAAAGGGCTGTGTTCAAGGGCTGGGTTTTATAGGGAAGTAGCAGGTGCAAGAGATTGGAATAATCAGCAGGTCAAGGCAAGGACAAGAGAGGTAGTTAGAAGTTAGCTAGAGAACAGTCCAGGGAGAGACGGTAGCCTAGTGGGTAGAGCTACAGCCTGGGACATGACTGGCCACAGGTTCGAGTCCTGACAGTACTCCCCCCCTTCCAAGGTGACCTCCGGGCACCGCAGGGGAAGGCTTATCTGGGTGACTCAGATGGAACTCCCTGACAAGTCTGGGGGCATGAATGTTCTCCTCCGGTTCCCAGGAGTTGTCTTCTGGAGGATAACCTTTCCAGGAAATCAAGTATTGGATTTTGCCCCGGTGGAGTCTGGAGTCAAGGATCTTTGAGACAATGTACTCCTCTTCGCCTTGTACCCTTACTGGTGGTGGGGGGGGAGGATGGCGGCCAGGGAAGGTGTTCTCTACAAACGGCTTGAGAAGGGAGCAATGGAAGACTGGGTGCACCCTGGTGGAATGTGGGAGGTCTAGCCGGAAGGTGACTTCATTAATCCGGCCAGAGATCCGGAAAGGCCCCAAGTATTTTTGGCCCAATTTCTGAGCAGGTACCTTCAGTCTTAGGTTTCTTGTGGAGAGCCACACTTGATCTCCTATCTGAAAGTCCGGAGCGGGTCTACGACGTTTGTCTGTCGCCCGCTTAAAGCGTCTCTGAGCCTCAAGGAGATTATTGGAAATGTTCTCTTGTGCCTCTTGTAAATTTGCCAGGCGTTCGGCCACAGCTGGAAGCGTGGAGGTGATGGGCAGGCGTGGGATGAAAGCTGGATGCAGGCCAGTGTTGGCATAGAAAGGACTGTAATGGGTGGAACTGTGTTCCGCATTATTGTAGGAAAACTCGGCCGTAGGAAGGTGGTCCAACCAGTCATCCTGCAAATGAGTGATGAAACAACGTAGGTACTGCTCGAGGGTCTGGTTTGTTCTCTCTGTCTGCCCATTAGACTGGGGATGGAAAGTGGAGGACAGGTTTACCGTGATCCCAAGGGCCAGGCAGAAGTCTTTCCAGAATTTAGAGGTGAATTGCACTCCTCGGTCAGAGACCACATCATCTGGAACCCCGTGTAACCTAAAGATTTCACGGAATACTAGGTCAGCCGTCTGTTTGGCGGTAGGTAGGCCCTTGCAGGGGATGAAATGGGCCATCTTGGTAAGGCGGTCCACGACGACCAGGATGGTGTTCATCCCTTTTGAAGGGGGTAGGTCAACCACAAAGTCCATAGAAATTGAACCCCAAGGGTTGGAGGGGATGGGGAGTGGTCGCAGCAGCCCCACGGGTGAAGAGCGGGGAGTCTTGTTGCGGGCACAGACCGTGCATGAGGAGACAAACCTTTTAGTATCTTTCTTATACGTCGGCCACCAGAAGGAGCGGGACAGGAGTTCCTGGGTCTTTCTTGTACCTGGATGGCCAGCCAACTTGGTATCGTGGTTATATTTTAGTACATCGAGCCGTGCCATTTCTGGTACGTACAGTTGTCGACCCAGGTATACCCAGAAGCCACCCTTGAGGGTGAGGTTGACGTCTTCTGCTGGGTGGGTGAGGAAGGGGTCCTTTTCATAAGCCTTCTTGATTGACCCCAGGAGTTCCTTTGGGTAAGTAGCTCCTAAGACCTTTTTCTCCGGTAGAATGCTGGCTTGGCCCTTGTTGTCCTGTGAAGGTTCAGAGAACATCCTGGAAAGGGCATCTGCTTTGCCATTCTTCGACCCAGGGCGATATGTGATAATGAAATTGAATCGAGAAAAAAAAAAACTCCATCTGGCTTGTCTGGCGGAAAGCCTCTTGGCAGAACGGATGAATTCGAGGTTTCGGTGGTCAGTGAACACAGTTATGGGATTGATGGCCCCCTCCAATAGATGTCTCCACTCCGAGAAGGCATCTTTGATTGCCAGTAACTCCTTATTCCCAATGTCATAGTTCCTCTCTGCGGGGGACATTTGGCGAGAGAAGAAGGCGCAAGGGTGTAAAAGCATCTTTTCTCCCGTACGTTGTGATAGGACAGCGCCTACTGCGGTGTCGGAAGCGTCCACCTCGATTGTGAATGGCAGTTCGGGATTAGGATGGATCAGAATTGGAGCAGACGTGAAGAGGGATTTAAGCTTGGTGAAGGCTTCCTGTGCTTCGGGTGTCCAGGAAAAGGGCACAGTCTTTTTGGTTAAGTGGGTAATTGGAGAAATGATTTTTGAGAAGTTCCGAATGAATTTTCGGTAAAAGTTTTTCGTTCTTAGGGGGAGGCCAATCTATTACAGCCTGAATTTTCCGAGGATCCATACTAAGCCCTTCCGGGGAGATGATGTAACCGAGAAACTGGGTGGTGGTCTGTTCGAACTCGCATTTCTCGAGCTTGATGTAAAGGGACTGCTCGCGAAGTCTTTGTAACACCCTGCGGACATGTTCGCGATGTTGATCGAGATTTTCCGAGAAAATTAAAATATCGTCCAGGTATACCACTACGAACAGATCCAGCATGTCCCTAAGGACGTCATTAATGAAATGTTGGAAAGTGGCTGGGGCATTGCAAAGTCCGAAGGGCATAACTAAGTATTCAAAATGTCCATATCGTGTGCGAAAGGCGGTCTTCCATTCATCCCCGGGGCGAATGCGAACCAGATTATAGGCCCCTCGAAGATCGAGTTTCGTAAAGACTTTCGCCGCCCGGAGTCTCTCCGAAATCAAGGGGAGAGGGTAACGGTTTTTTACCGTAACATCATTCAGCTTGCGATAGTCAATGCAAGGGCGTAGAGAGGAGTCTTTTTTCTCCACGAAGAAGAAGGGTGCTCCTGCGGGGGAGGTGGAGGGTCGAATGAAGCCCTTCTTTAGGTCCTCGTCCAAGTAGTCCTTCAGGGCCTTGAGTTCAGGCTCCGAGAGGGAGTAGATGCTGCCGAAGGGTATTTAAGCCCCAGGTAATAATTCAATTGGGCAGTCGTATGGTCGATGCGGGGGCAGCTTGTCTGCGTTTTTTTTTTCGCAGACATCCTGAAACTCACTATATTGTGGAGGCAACAGCTCCTTGACTGTTGGTTCCGAGATGATAGATACTTTGGGTGTTGGGGAAGCAGGTTCATGCAGACAGTTCGAAGAGCAGAACTCGGATGTGAACCGTAAACAGCGGGTTTCCCAGTCCACCGAAGGGTTGTGAGTGGCTAACCACGGGATGCCCAAGATCACCGGAAACTTCGGGGAGGAAATCAAAGAGAAGTGGATCGTCTCGTGGTGGTCGGTTTTAATGTGGAGCTGTAAATCTGTGGTCTGATGTGTAACGGGTCCCGAGGAGAGTGGGGACCCATCCACTGTTTCCAGATCGATGGGGGCTGTCTTGGTTACAAGCGGAATGTTGTTCTCGTGAGCAAAAGTTTGATCCATAAAATTGTCGCCAGCCCCGGAGTCGAGCATTGCAGAACAGAGAAGTTGTCGATCCGCGATGGTAATGACAATTGGAATGGTGAAGTGGGACCCGGTGGCTGCTAACTCAGTTGTCTCTGCCGTCACCGGTGGGATTGCGGCCTGCCGCTGCTCTCGCTGTTTAGTGACGGCAATGGTTCTGCGGGATTTGTTGGGGCATTTGATGGCAATGTGCCCTGGCTCCCCTGTCATGGTCTTACCTTCTTGCTGTTCTCCTTCGTTTGACATGTGCTGGCGGCCATCTTGGTTTCTGGGTTTCTTGTAGCCTTCCACCCTGCGGCTCCTCCTTCCCACTGGGAGGAGCTGGATGCCTAGCTCATATATATAGGAGGTCTGTGGCTTCAGTTCCTTGCTTGGTCCTCCTGTGTTCACATGCTTCTAAGACTGCTGCTGCTTCTGGTTCCTGATCCTGGCTTCGTCTGACTACCCTGCTGGTTCCTGATCCTGGCTTCGTCTGACTACCCTGCTGGTTCCTGATCCTGGCTTTGTCTGACTACCCTTCTGGTTCCTGACCCCTGGCCTCTCAAAGACTCTGCTTCGGTTTCACCATCCGTTTGGACTTTTGCTTTACAGCTTTATTTTCAATAAAGCCTTCTTATTTTCACTTATCTCTTGTTGTACGTCTGGTTCATGGTTCCGTGACATTAGGACCAAGCCATGAATTTTGACGGTACAGGGCCATCCTCGCTACCCATGCTGGTTGCCAGACTTGATCAGCAGGATCACCTGTTGGGTCGGTTCGCTGTGGCGTTGCTAACCCTGCTTGAACGCACGGCTCATTTCGCTCCCGTTGCCGATGGGTCGGTTGTCGCTCCTACTGCCGCTCCGGTTGTTGCGCCAGAGTCTACCCCGACACCTGTTGTTGCGCCTGCGGTGTTTCGGGGTATGATCGGTTCTGCCCCTCTTCCACAGCGCTTTGGGGGAGAGCCAACTCAGTGCCGAGGTTTCCTTAACCAGGTGGGCATTTATTTCGAGTTGCTGCCACACGCCTTTCCTACTGAGAGATCAAAGGTGGGCTTCTTGATCTCGCTGCTTTCGGACAAGGCCTTGGCCTGGGCCAGCCCTTTATGGGAGAACAACAATCCGGTGGTTGCCGAGTTTTCCGGTTTTGTTGCTTCTCTTCGGAAGGTATTCGATGTGCCGGCTCGTGCTGCCTCTGCTGCGAAGCTCCTTATGTCCATCAGACAGGGTAACGATCCGTAGCTGAATACGCCATTGAGTTTCGTACCCTGGCAGCAGAGGTGGGCTGGAATAATGAGGCTCTGGTCGCTGCTTTCTCTCATGGTCTCTCGGATGCCTTGAAGGATGAGGTTGCAGCTAAGGACCTACCAGTGGAGCTCGAGTCTCTTATTTCTTTCCTGATTTTGATTGACACCAGACTCAGGGAGAGACCTTCCTTTAAGGAGAGCCTGCGGAGGTCTTCTAACAGATTGGCGCCTACGTTTGCTGTCCCACCCGTGCCTCCCTCTCCTCCCACGCCTCCTGGGGATGACTTGTCTGGGGGTGAACCCATGCAGCTGGGGTTTGCTCGCCTGTCCGAGGGGGAGAGGGTACTCCGGAGACGCGAGGGCCGATGCATGTACTGTGGTCTCGGTGGGCATTTTCGGTTGGCATGTCCGAACCGTCCGGGAAAACGCTCGCACCTGAGATCCTGTCGGGGGCAGATCTTGGGTGGAGTCTCCTCGTCCCCGGTTTCCCGTGTTGACAAACCACTGATCACTGTTGTCCTCTCCTGGGTCGGGGGCTCGGTGACGACCCAGGCGTTGGTGGACTCTGGTGCTGGTGGTTTGTTCATTGATAGTGTGTTCGCTGCCGCCAATTCCATTCCTCTGCAGGCTCGAGGTTCCCCACTGGCTCTTGAGGCGATAGACGGCAGACCCCTTCTGCCGCCACACGTGACTCATGAGACCCTTCCAGTGGGGATAGCCATTGGTGCCGTTCACAGAGAGTCGGTCTGCCTCCAGGTTATTTCGTCTCCACACTACTCGGTGGTCTTGGGGTACCCCTGGCTCCAGAAGCATAATCCGACTTTCGATTGGAGATCGGCCGAGATCCTCTCGTGGTCACCGCAGTGTGGGGCTAGTTGCATCCATGGGTCTGTCAAGTTGCTGTGTACTTCCTCGGACTCTCTGTTGCCTCCTGAATACGAGGAGTACCGGGATGTATTCGATAAGGTGCGCGCGGTTGCCCTACCTCCGCACCGCCCATACGATTGTGCCATAGAGTTACAACCTGGTGCCGTTCCTCCTCGCGGCAAAGTCTATCCACTGTCGGTAGCGGAGAATGAGGCCATGGAGGAGTACGTGAGGGAGGCGCTTTCACGCGGACACATTCGCAAATCCTCGTCCCCGGCAGGGGCTGGATTTTTCTTTGTGAAAAAGAAGGGCGGTGAGTTGAGGCCTTGCATCAATTACAGGGGTCTCAATCGCATCACGATCAAGAACGCTTACCCGATACCCTTGATTTCCGAGCTGTTCGATCGCCTTAAAGGGGCCACGGTCTTTACCAAACTCGACCTGAGGGCGGCATATAACCTGGTAAGGATCAAGGCGGGCGATGAGTGGAAGACCGCGTTTAACACCAGGACCGGTCATTATGAATCCTTGGTTATGCCCTTTGGGTTGTGCAATGCGCCCGCAGTCTTTCAGGAATTCATCAACGATGTTTTCCGTGACCTGTTGCAGCAGTGTGTGGTGGTCTATTTGGATGACATCTTGGTATATTCTGAATCCATGGAGGCCCACATTCTGGATGTCAGACGAGTGTTGCAACGGTTACGAGAGAACAAGCTGTTCGGTAAGCTTGAGAAATGCGAATTTCACCGATCCCAGGTAACCTTCTTAGGTTACATCATTTCCGCTGAGGGGTTCTCCATGGATCCTGAGAAGGTTTCGGCTGTCTTACAGTGGCCCCAGCCCAGTGGTCTTCGTTCCCTGCAGCGCTTTTTGGGCTTCGCCAATTATTATCGGAAGTTCATCAGGGACTTTTCCATGCTGGCCAAGCCTCTCACGGATCTGACCAGGAAGGGCAGTAATTCCCAGGTCTGGCAGCTCGAGGCCATCCGAGCTTTTGAGGCCCTAAAGTCCGCTTTTGTGTCGGCTCCGATTCTGTCGCATCCCAACCCTGGGTTGCCCTTTGTCCTCGAGGTGGACGCGTCTGAGACGGGAGTAGGCGCCCTTCTGTCTCAGCGTAGAACACCAGAGGGTCCTCTGCTTCCTTGTGGGTTTTACTCCCGGAAACTGTCTTCCGCGGAGTGCAACTATCAGATTGGTGACAGGGAGTTATTGGCCATCGTGCAGGCCCTTAAAGAATGGAGGCACTTGCTCGAGGGTTCGGTGGTTCCGGTTCTCATCCTGACGGACCATAAGAATCTGACCTACCTTTCTGAGGCCAAGAGATTGACACCACGTCAGGCCAGATGGGCTCTGTTCTTGTCACGTTTTAATTACGTGGTCTCCTACCTACCCGGTTCCAAGAACATCAGGGCGGATGCCCTATCACGGCAGTACTCCGAGCTGTCCAGGGAGGAGTCGATTCCGACTTCGGTCATACCTCCGAATCAGATCCTGGCCGCCATTCGCACCAGCCTGACCTCTCCCCTGGGTGAGCAGATTTTGGCGGCTCAATCTGGTGCTCCCTCTGGGAGACCCAACGGCAGATGTTTTGTGCCTGAGGAGTTGCGCACTCGGTTGTTGCGAACCTACCATAATTCCAAGACCGCGGGGCATCCTGGAAAGAATCAGCTGTCCTGGGCTGTTTCACGTCTGTTCTGGTGGCCTTCCCTACGTTCCGACATCGCCGCATATGTAGCGGCATGCTCCGTTTGTGCCCAGAGTAAGTCCCCTCGGCACCTTCCGTTGGGCCTTCTGCAACCCATAGCCACCGGGGAGCGCCCATGGTCACACCTGGGGATGGATTTCATTGTGGACCTCCCTGCATCCCGAGGCCATACGGTCATTCTCATGATTGTGGATCGGTTTTCCAAAATGTGCCACTGTGTTCCTCTCAAGAAGTTACCCTCTGCACAAGAGTTGGCCACGATTTTTGCCAGGGAGGTCTTCCGGTTGCACGGTTTGCCCAAAGAGATTGTGTCGGATCGGGGGAGTCAGTTTGTGTCCAGGTTCTGGCGCGCCTTTTGCTCCCAGTTGGGGATTCATCTCTCCTTCTCCTCGGCCTACCACCCTCAGTCCAATGGGGCCGCAGAACGATCCAATCAGGCCTTGGAGCAATTCCTTCGTTGCTGTGTCTCCGATCACCAAGACAATTGGGTTGATCTCCTGCCTTGGGCTGAGTTTGCCAGGAACACGGCGGTGAACTCTTCCTCTGGGACGTCTCCCTTCATGGCCAATTATGGGTTCCAACCTGCCGTGTTACCGGAGGTATTCTCTCCCCAGGATATTCCGGCTGTGGAGGATCACCTTTCCGTCCTACGTGCTTCTTGGGTACAGATCCAGAAGTCCCTTGAGGCCTCTGCGCAGCGCCAGAGACTCCAGGCTGATCGCAGACGAGCGCCTGCTCCTTCCTACCAGGTCGGAGACCGTGTATGGTTGTCCACCCGCAACCTCAACCTTCGAGTGCCCACTCCCAAACTGGCGCCTCGCTTTGTTGGTCCCTTCCGAGTGCTTCGCAGGGTAAACCCGGTAGCCTATGCCCTTGCGCTTCCTCCTGGCATGCGGATCTCTAACGTGTTTCATGTCTCCCTGTTGAAGCCACTGGTGTGTAATCGTTTCACTTCCTCGGTTCCTCGGCCTCGTCCGGTCCGAGTGGGCAATCGTGAGGAGTATGAGGTGAGCAATATCCTGGACTCACGCCTGGTCCGCGGTCGGGTGCAGTTTTTGGTCCATTGGCGTGGTTATGGTCCAGAGGAGCGTTCCTGGGTTCCCTCCGCAGATGTCCATGCTCCTGCCTTGCTCCGAGCCTTCCACGCATGCTTCCCTCAGAAACCGTTTTTTGCTCCGCGGAGGAGGGGCCCTTGAGGGGGAGGTACTGTCATGGTCTTACCTTCTTGCTGTTCTCCTTCGTTTGACATGTGCTGGCGGCCATCTTGGTTTCTGGGTTTCTTGTAGCCTTCCACCCTGCGGCTCCTCCTTCCCACTGGAAGGAGCTGGATGCCTAGCTCATATATATAGGAGGTCTGTGGCTTCAGTTCCTTGCTTGGTCCTCCTGTGTTCACATGCTTCTAAGACTGCTGCTGCTTCTGGTTCCTGATCCTGGCTTCGTCTGACTACCCTGCTGGTTCCTGATCCTGGCTTCGTCTGACTACCCTGCTGGTTCCTGATCCTGGCTTCGTCTGACTACCCTTCTGGTTCCTGACCCCTGGCCTCTCAAAGACTCTGCTTCGGTTTCACCATCCGTTTGGACTTTTGCTTTACAGCTTTATTTTCAATAAAGCCTTCTTATTTTCACTTATCTCTTGTTGTACGTCTGGTTCATGGTTCCGTGACATCCCCACAGTAGAGGCAGAGGCCTTCGGCCAGTCGTCGTTCTTTTTCTGCTACGGACAGAGTTTTGCGCACTGCGTCAACCATCATCGGCTCGATGGGAGGTTGGGCGACCTGCTGGGTAGTAGAGTAAGTGGGTCTGTCGCCTTGGAACCAGAGCCTTTCTTTCCTTCTCTCGGTGAGCCTCTGATCAATACGGACACACACCTGAATGAAGTCGTCCAAATCATCCGGGGCTTCAAGTCTGGCAAGTTCATCTTTGATCGCCTCCGATAGACCTCGCCGAAATTGGCTCCTTTGAGCAGCTGGGTTCCAGTTGGTGTCTGAGACCCAGCGGCGGAACTCGGCGGCGTACTCGGCGACAGAGCGTCTTCCCTGTCGAAGACTGTGTAGTCTTGCCTCAGCTGTCGCACAGCGATTGGGGTCATCAAAGACCTGGCTCATAGCTGTGATGAAAACATCCAGATCGTGCAGCAGACGGCTATTGGTTTCCACGTATGGAGACGCCCATGCCAGGGCCTCATCCGTCAGGAGGTTAACAATGAACAATACTTTCTTCTCGTCAGTGGAAAAGGGGGCCGGATGCATCCGGAAGTAGATACGGCACTGATTGAGAAAGCCCCGGTACTGGCGACGATCTCCATTGAATTTCGAGGGTAGTGGCATGCGGGTGTCTGCAGCCGCGCCGCGTATGTCCAGGAGTTGCCGTTGGAGCTCAATGATCTCCCCCTGTTGACTCTGTACCAGGCCTTGGATTTGCGAAAATTTCTCCTGGTAGGTGGTGCCGAACTCTTGCAGCTCAGACACCTGCTTGCGCAGGGTGGCGACTGCGGACTCCATTTTTTTTTTTGGGCTGGTTATTCTGTTAGTGTCAATCGAGGCTCACCTGAGTCTGAGGACACCCAAGCTGGAAGTATGGAGTCCAGTGGCAGAGGCCCACAGAAGCAGGAGGCAGGTAGCGCGGTCGATCAGTCCGGGTCGGCAGCAGAGATGGCAGCGAGGTAACAGCAGGAGTAGACGGAGGCGTGGTCGGTGGTAAGCAGTAAGTCAATGCAGGCGGCAATTCAGCGAGGTCAAAACGGTCCGGGTTGGCAACGATGGTAAATCAGCAATAGCGGTGGAGGAGCAGAGAGGAAGCTTGCTACAGGCTTGGAGGCACAATAACCAGCAAAGGGCTGTGTTCAAGGGCTGGGTTTTATAGGGAAGTAGCAGGTGCAAGAGATTGGAATAATCAGCAGGTCAAGGCAAGGACAAGAGAGGTAGTTAGAAGTTAGCTAGAGAACAGTCCAGTCCATTGTGTGTTTGGGTGGTGATTTCTGTCCTGTTGTCCCCACATGTGTATTGGCGATTTCCCTTTGTCCTGAGAGATTGCTCCTCGGGTGTCTCCAGGGCAGAGAGGAGGAAATCATGATGCATTGTGGGGATGTGTTGTGTCTGTGTATCCTGAGTTGCTACGTATCTGTCCTGTGTCACAGTCTTCCTTCTGGTCCCCTAGGGGCGTGTCCACCAGATGGGGACCTGCATAAATACGGGCGGGTAGCCCTCAATAAAGAGTTCCTGTTTTACCCTTCATCATGTTAAGGCTGGTGTTTGGGTAACTGACTAAAAAGACTAGCGTGGTATTAGCAGGAGGTGCTCAAACCCACATGCAGTCGTGCATATATATAGGGGAGCAAATCCTGCACTTGTGGCCCGTTGCTAATGGCGATCCCCAGCAAAAATTCATACGGTGGAGGTTGCCTGCGGCGAACCACAAGTACCACAATAGACATCCTACACAGGGTAGCAATTGTGTGGATGTCATAATAAATGTTGTTTGTGAGTCGGCCTCATGCTCCTTTAATTTGCCCACTGGCTCCTGGTATTGCCCATACGGCTCAGTTAGGAGATTGTTAGGTCCCGAGCTACTTGAGAAACCTTGGCGTGGTGCCCGGGCTTAGACATGTTGACTAATCTCTCAATTTTAAAATCAGTTTGAGGGTTTAGTAAGACTGCAGAGTGCACCCGTCTTTGCTATTATTTTGTTATATTGCTATATTGATTATGACATCCACACAATTGCTACCCTGTGTAGGATGTCTATTGTGGTACTTGTGGTTCGCCGCAGGCATCCTCCACCATATGCATTTTTGCTGGGGATCGCCATTAGCAACGGGCCACAAGTGCAGGATTTGCTCCCCTATATATATGCACGACTGCATGTGGGTTTGAGCACCTCCTGCTAATACCACGCTAGTCTTTTTAGTTTGTATATATAGATTCCTGGAGGTGTATAAACTCCAATTTAAATGTGCCTGTTTTCCATCTACAGGCCACATTTAGGTGCACCTGTGAGGCCTGGGACATATCAGCCTGTCTTGAGTGGGACTCGCAGACTCCTCCTATTGCAAGCATGGTTACATGCTGGAGGTAACTGGTGAGTTGTTTGTGAGTCGGCCTCATGCTCCTGTAATTTGCCCACTGGCTCCTGGTATTGCCCATACGGCGCAGGTAGGAGAGTGTTAGGTCCCGGGCTACTGGAGAAACCTTGGCGTGGTGCCCGGGCTTAGACATGTCCTACACCGTAGGACATGTTGACTAATCTCTCAATTTTAAAATCAGTTTGAGGGTTTAGTGAGACTGCAGAGTGCACCTGTGTTTGTTACTGTTTTGTTATATTGTTTGGGTAACTGATCAACACTGGGGGATTGCTATACGCTGGGAGATTTGCTATACTCCTCTGGCTTTACTACTAGCTCTTGTAAGAGCTGTTCCCGCTCTCTGGTTTTAGGAAAGGTTCACCCACTGGAGCCTGGAGCCTTGTCGTAGGTCCAGGGTGGGTAGGAGACGGTGAGACCTCAACCAAGCTTCGGCGGTTCGTGGGGTCTGCAGTGCGTACGATGTCAAGTGGAGTGCTTGGAGTCCTCGGGAAGCACTAGGAGCAGCTATCGACGGAGGTACCCAGTCGGGGTGCCAGGAGATCCGTTACAGTCGGTCTTAATAAGTGTGCCCCTATGAGTAATAGAAGGGAGGTTTAGAAGGACCATCTACTGGATGCATCAGCAGTCTCTGAGGGCAACAACTTGGAACTCAAGTAGATATTGGGGTGTTCTCCCCGTGTACATTAACTTCAGCTAAAACTGCATCGATGTGTGGAGACATCAGATTGTACAATGAAACACATGGATAGATCTGGAGCAGGACTAGACCCCGGTATAAGGAGGTAATGTATCATCAGCCGGGGCCCCTGTGATGGATCTGGTGCAGGACTAGACCCCGGTATAAGGAGGTAATGTATCATCAGCCAGGGCCCCTGTGATAGATCTGGTGCAGGACTAGACCCCGGTATAATGAGGTAATGTACCATCAGCCGGGGCCCCTGTGATAGATCTGGTACAGGTCTAGACCCCGGTATAAGGAGGTAATGTATCATCAGCCGGGGCCCCTGTGATAGATCTGGTGCAGGTCTAGACCCCGATATAAGGAGGTAATGTATCATCAACCGGGGCCCCTGTGATAGATCTGGTGCAGGACTAGACCCCGGTATAAGGAGGTAATGTATCATCAGCCGGGGCCCCTGTGATAGATCTGGTACAGGTCTAGACCCCGGTATAAGGAGGTAATGTATCATCAGCCGGGGCCCCTGTGATAGATCTGGTGCAGGACTAGACCCCGGTATAATGAGGTAATGTATCATCAGCCGGGCCCCTGTGATAGATCTGGTGCAGGTCTAGACCCCGGTCTAAGGAGGTAATGTATCATCAGCCGGGGCCCCTGTGATAGATCTGGTGCAGGTCTAGACCCCGGTATAAGGGGGTAATGTATCATCAGCCGGGGCCCCTGTGATAGATCTGGAGCAGGACTAGACCCCGGTATAAGGAGGTAATGTATCATCAGCCGGGGCCCCTGTGATAGATCTGGTGCAGGTCTAGACCCCGTATAAGGGGGTAATGTATCATCAGCCGGGGCCCCTGTGATAGATCTGGAGCAGGTCTAGACCCCGGGATAAGGAGGTAATGTATCATCAGCCGGGGCCCCTGTGATAGATCTGGTGCAGGACTAGACCCCGGTATAAGGAGGTAATGTATCATCAGCCGGGGCCCCTGTGATAGATCTGGTGCAGGTCTAGACCCCGTTAAAAGGAGGTAATGTATCATCAGCCGGGGCCCCTGTGATAGATCTGGTGCAGGACTAGACCCCGGTATAAGGAGGTAATGTATCATCAGCCGGGGGCCCTGTGATAGATCTGGTGCAGGACTAGACCCCGGTATAAGGAGGTAATGTATCATCAGCCGGGGCCCCTGTGATAGATCTGGTACAGGTCTAGACCCCGTTATAAGGAGGTAATGTATCATCAGCCGGGGCCCCTGTGATAGATCTGGTGCAGGTCTAGACCCCGGTATAAGGAGGTAATGTATCATCAGCCGGGGCCCCTGTGATAGATCTGGTGCAGGACTAGACCCCGGTATAAGGAGGTAATGTATCATCAGCCGGGGCCCCTGTGATAGATCTGGTGCAGGTCTAGACCCCGGTATAAGGAGGTAATGTATCATCAGCCGGGGCCCCTGTGATAGATCTGGTGCAGGTCTAGACCCTGGTATAAGGAGGTAATGTATCATCAGCCGGGGCCCCTGTGATAGATCTGGTGCAGGTCTAGACCCTGGTATAAGGAGGTAATGTACCATCAGCCGGGGCCCCTGTGATAGATCTGGTGCAGGTCTAGACCCCAGTATAAGGAGGTAATGTATCATCAGCCGGGGCCCCTGTGATAGATCTGGTGCAGGACTAGACCCCGGTATAAGGAGGTAATGTATCATCAGCCGGGGCCCCTGTGATAGATCTGGTACAGGTCTAGACCCCGGTATAAGGAGGTAATGTATCATCAGCCGGGGCCCCTGTGATAGATCTGGTGCAGGACTAGACCCCGGTATAAGGAGGTAATGTATCATCAGCCGGGGCCCCTGTGATACATCTGGTACAGGTCTAGACCCCGGTATAAGGAGGTAATGTATCATCAGCCGGGGCCCCTGTGATAGATCTGGTACAGGTCTAGACCCCGGTATAAGGAGGTAATGTATCATCAGCCGGGGCCCCTGTGATAGATCTGGTGCAGGTCTAGACCCCGGTATAAGGGGGTAATGTATCATCAGCCGGGGCCCCTGTGATAGATCTGGTGCAGGTCTAGACCCCGGTATAAGGAGGTAATGTATCATCAGCCGGGGCCCCTGTGATAGATCTGGTACAGGTCTAGACCCCGGTATAAGGAGGTAATGTATCATCAGCCGGGGCCCCTGTGATAGATCTGGTGCAGGTCTAGACCCCGGTATAAGGAGGTAATGTATCATCAGCCGGGGCCCCTGTGATAGATCTGGTGCAGGTCTAGACCCCGTTATAAGGAGGTAATGTATCATCAGCCGGGGCCCCTGTGATAGATCTGGTGCAGGACTAGACCCCGGTATAAGGAGGTAATGTATCATCAGCCGGGGCCCCTGTGATAGATCTGGTGCAGGACTAGACCCTGGTATAAGGAGGTAATGTATCATCAGCCGGGGCCCCTGTGATAGATCTGGAGCAGGACTAGACCCCGGTATAAGGAGGTAATGTATCATCAGCCGGGGCCCCTGTGATAGATCTGGTGCAGGTCTAGACCCCGTATAAGGGGGTAATGTATCATCAGCCGGGGCCCCTGTGATAGATCTGGAGCAGGACTAGACCCCGGTATAAGGAGGTAATGTATCATCAGCCGGGGCCCCTGTGATAGATCTGGAGCAGGTCTAGACCCCGGGATAAGGAGGTAATGTATCATCAGCCGGGGCCCCTGTGATAGATCTGGAGCAGGTCTAGACCCCGGTATAAGGAGGTAATGTATCATCAGCTGGGGCCCCTGTGATAGATCTGGTGCAGGACTAGACCCCGGTATAAGGAGGTAATGTATCATCAGCCGGGGCCCCTGTGATAGATCTGGTGCAGGACTAGACCCCGGTATAAGGAGGTAATGTATCATCAGCCGGGGCCCCTGTGATAGATCTAGTGCAGGTCTAGACCCCGGTATAAGGAGGTAATGTATCATCACCCGGGGCCCCTGTGATAGATCTGGTACAGGTCTAGACCCTGGTATAAGGAGGTAATGTATCATCAGCCGGGGCCCCTGTGATAGATCTGGTACAGGTGTAGACCCCGGTATAAGGAGGTAATGTATCATCAGCCGGGGCCCCTGTGATAGATCTGGTGCAGGTCTAGACCCCGGTATAAGGAGGTAATGTATCATCAGTCGGGGCCCCTGTGATAGATCTGGTGCAGGCAGCGTGTTATAGAGCAGGAGGAGCTGAGCAGATTATATATAAAGAGAACCTGTCACCATGTAATCTGCAGGCAGCATGTTATAGAGCAGGAGGAGCTGAGCAGATTATATATACAGAGAACCTGTCACCATGTAATCTGCAGGCAGCGTGTTATAGAGCAGGAGGAGCTGAGCAGATTATATATACAGAGAACCTGTCACCATGTAATCTGCAGGCAGCGTGTTATAGAGCAGGAGGAGCTGAGCAGATTATATATAGAGAACCTGTCACCGTGTAATCTGCAGGCAGTGTGTTATAGAGCAGGAGGAGCTGAGCAGTTTATATATAAAGAGAACCTGTCACCATGTAATCTGCAGGCAGCATGTTATAGAGCAGGAGGAGCTGAGCAGATTATATATAAAGAGAACCTGTCACCATGTAATCTGCAGGCAGCGTGTTATAGAGCAGGAGGAGCTGAGCAGATTATATATAAAGAGAACCTGTCACCATGTAATCTGCAGGCAGTGTGTTATAGAGCAGGAGGAGCTGAGCAGATTATATCTAAAGAGAACCTGTCACGATGTAATCTCCAGGCAGCGTGTTATAGAGCAGGAGGAGCTGAGCAGTTTATATATAAAGAGAACCTGTCACCATGTAATCTGCAGGCAGCATGTTATAGAGCAGGAGGAGCTGAGCAGATTATATATAAAGAGAACCTGTCACCATGTAATCTGCAGGCAGCGTGTTATAGAGCAGGAGGAGCTGAGCAGATTATATATAAAGAGAACCTGTCACCATGTAATCTGCAGGCAGTGTGTTATAGAGCAGGAGGAGCTGAGCAGATTATATCTAAAGAGAACCTGTCACGATGTAATCTCCAGGCAGCGTGTTATAGAGCAGGAGGAGCTGAGCAGATAATATATAAAGAGTACCTGTCACAGTGTAATCTGCAGGCAGCGTGTTATAGAGCAGGAGGAGCTGAGCAGATTATATATAAAGAGAACCCATCACCATGTAATCTGCAGGCAGCGTGTTATAGAGCAGGAGGAGCTGAGCAGATTATATATAAAGAGAACCTGTCACCGTGTAATCTGCAGGCAGCGTGTTATAGAGCAGGAGGAGCTGAGCAGATTATATATAAAGAGAACCTGTCACCATGTAATCTGCAGGCAGAGTGTTATAGAGCAGGAGGAGCTGAGCAGATTATATATACAGAGAACTTGTCACCATGTAATCTGCAGGCAGTGTGTTATAGAGCAGGAGGAGCTGAGCAGATTATATATAAAGAGAACCTGTCACCGTGTAATCTGCAGGCAGCGTGTTATAGAGCAGGAGGAGCTGAGCAGATTATATATAAAGAGAACCTGTCACCATGTAATCTGCAGGCAGCGTGTTATAGAGCAGGAGGAGCTGAGCAGATTATATATAAAGAGAACCTGTCACCATGTAATCTGCAGGCAGCGTGTTATAGAGCAGGAGGAGCTGAGCAGATTATATATAAAGAGAACCTGTCACCATGTAATCTGCAGGCAGAGTGTTATAGAGCAGGGGGAGCTGAGCAGATTATATATACAGAGAACTTGTCACCATGTAATCTGCAGGCAGTGTGTTATAGAGCAGGAGGAGCTGAGCAGATTATATATAAAGAGAACCTGTCACCGTGTAATCTGCAGGCAGCGTGTTATAGAGCAGGAGGAGCTGAGCAGATTATATATAAAGAGAACCTGTCACCATGTAATCTGCAGGCAGCGTGTTATAGAGCAGGAGGAGCTGAGCAGATTATATATAAAGAGAACCTGTCACCATGTAATCTGCAGGCAGAGTGTTATAGAGCAGGAGGAGCTGAGCAGATTATATATAAAGAGAACCTGTCACAGTGTAATCTGCAGGCAGCGTGTTATAGAGCAGGAGGAGCTGAGCAGATTATATATACAGAAAACCTGTCACCGTGTGATCTGCAGGCAGCGTGTTATAGAGCAGGAGGAGCTGAGCAGATTATATATAAAGAGAACCTGTCACCTTGTAATCTGCAGGCAGTGTGTTATAGAGCAGGAGGAGCTGAGCAGATTATATATAAAGAGAACCTGTCACCATGTAATCTGCAGGCAGCGTGTTATAGAGCAGGAGGATCTGAGCAGATTATATATACAGAGAACCTGTCACCATGTAATCTGCAGGCAGTGTGTTATAGAGCAGGAGGAGCTGAGCAGATTTTATATAAAGAGAACCTGTCACCGTGTAATCTGCAGGCAGCGTGTTATAGAGCAGGAGGAGCTGAGCAGATTATATATAAAGAGAACCTGTCACCATGTAATCTGCAGGCAGCGTGTTATAGAGCAGGAGGAGCTGAGCAGATTATATATACAGAGAACCTGTCACCCTGTAATCTGCAGGCAGCGTGTTATAGAGCAGGAGGAGCTGAGCAGATTATATATAAAGAGAACCTGTCACCGTGTAATCTGCAGGCAGCGTGTTATAGAGCAGGAGGAGCTGAGCAGATTATATATAAAGAGAACCTGTCACCATGTAATCTGCAGGCAGCGTGTTATAGAGCAGGAGGAGCTGAGCAGATTATATATAAAGAGAACCTGTCACCGTGTAATCTGCAGGCAGTGTGTTATAGAGCAGGAGGAGCTGAGCAGATTATATATAAAGAGAACCTGTCACCATGTAATCTGCAGGCAGCGTATTATAGAGCAGGAGGAGCTGAGCAGATTATATATACAGAGAACCTGTCACCATGTAATCTGCAGGCAGCGTGTTATAGAGCAGGAGGAGCTGAGCAGATTATATATAAAGAGGACCTGTCACCATGTAATCTGCAGGCAGCGTGTTATAGAGCAGGAGGAGCTGAGCAGATTATATATACAGAGAACCTGTCACCATGTAATCTGCAGGCAGTGTGTTATAGAGCAGGAGGAGCTGAGCAGATTATATATACAGAGAACCTGTCACCATGTAATCTGCAGGCAGCGTGTTATAGAGCAGGAGGAGCTGAGCAGATTATATATAAAGAGAACCTGTCACCATGTAATCTGCAGGCAGTGTGTTATAGAGCAGGAGGAGCTGAGCAGATTATATATATATACAGAGAACCTGTCACCATGTAATCTGCAGGCAGTGTGTTATAGAGCAGGAGGAGCTGAGCAGATTATATATAAAGAGAACCTGTCACCATGTAATCTGCAGACAGCGTGTTATAGAGCAGGAGGAGCTGAGCAGATTATATATAAAGAGAACCTGTCACCGTGTAATCTGCAGGCAGCATGTTATAGAGCAGGAGGATCTGAGCAGATTATATATACAGAGAACCTGTAACTATGTAATCTGCAGGCAGCGTGTTATAGAGCAGGAGGAGCTGAGCAGATTATATATAAAGAGAACCTGTCACCATGTAATCTGCAGGCAGTGTGTTATAGAGCAGGAGGAGCTGAGCAGATTACATATAAAGAGAACCTGTCACCGTGTAATCTGCAGGCAGAGTGTTATAGAGCAGGAGGAGCTGAGCAGATTATATATAAAGAGAACCTGTCACCATGTAATCTGCAGGCAGCGTATTATAGAGCAGGAGGAGCTGAGCAGATTATATATAAAGAGAACCTGTCACCATGTAATCTGCAGGCAGCGTATTATAGAGCAGGAGGAGCTGAGCAGATTATATATAAAGAGAACCTGTCACCGTGTAATCTGCAGGCAGCGTGTTATAGAGCAGGAGGAGCTGAGCAGATTATATATAAAGAGAACCTGTCACCATGTAATCTGCAGGCAGCGTGTTATAGAGCAGGAGGAGCTGAGCAGATTATATATACAGAGAACCTGTCACCCTGTAATCTGCAGGCAGCGTGTTATAGAGCAGGAGGAGCTGAGCAGATTATATATAAAGAGAACCTGTCACCGTGTAATCTGCAGGCAGCGTGTTATAGAGCAGGAGGAGCTGAGCAGATTATATATAAAGAGAACCTGTCACCATGTAATCTGCAGGCAGCGTGTTATAGAGCAGGAGGAGCTGAGCAGATTATATATAAAGAGAACCTGTCACCGTGTAATCTGCAGGCAGTGTGTTATAGAGCAGGAGGAGCTGAGCAGATTATATATAAAGAGAACCTGTCACCATGTAATCTGCAGGCAGCGTATTATAGAGCAGGAGGAGCTGAGCAGATTATATATACAGAGAACCTGTCACCATGTAATCTGCAGGCAGCGTGTTATAGAGCAGGAGGAGCTGAGCAGATTATATATAAAGAGGACCTGTCACCATGTAATCTGCAGGCAGCGTGTTATAGAGCAGGAGGAGCTGAGCAGATTATATATACAGAGAACCTGTCACCATGTAATCTGCAGGCAGTGTGTTATAGAGCAGGAGGAGCTGAGCAGATTATATATACAGAGAACCTGTCACCATGTAATCTGCAGGCAGCGTGTTATAGAGCAGGAGGAGCTGAGCAGATTATATATAAAGAGAACCTGTCACCATGTAATCTGCAGGCAGTGTGTTATAGAGCAGGAGGAGCTGAGCAGATTATATATATATACAGAGAACCTGTCACCATGTAATCTGCAGGCAGTGTGTTATAGAGCAGGAGGAGCTGAGCAGATTATATATAAAGAGAACCTGTCACCATGTAATCTGCAGACAGCGTGTTATAGAGCAGGAGGAGCTGAGCAGATTATATATAAAGAGAACCTGTCACCGTGTAATCTGCAGGCAGCATGTTATAGAGCAGGAGGATCTGAGCAGATTATATATACAGAGAACCTGTAACTATGTAATCTGCAGGCAGCGTGTTATAGAGCAGGAGGAGCTGAGTAGATTATATATAAAGAGAACCTGTCACCATGTAATCTGCAGGCAGTGTGTTATAGAGCAGGAGGAGCTGAGCAGATTACATATAAAGAGAACCTGTCACCGTGTAATCTGCAGGCAGAGTGTTATAGAGCAGGAGGAGCTGAGCAGATTATATATAAAGAGAACCTGTCACCATGTAATCTGCAGGCAGCGTATTATAGAGCAGGAGGAGCTGAGCAGATTATATATAAAGAGAACCTGTCACCATGTAATCTGCAGGCAGCGTGTTATAGAGCAGGAGGAGCTGAGCAGATTATATATAAAGAGAACCTGTCACCATGAAATCTGCAGGCAGAGTGTTATAGAGCAGGAGGAGCTGAGCAGATTATATATAAAGAGAACCTGTCACCATGTAATCTGCAGGCAGCGTGTTATAGAGCAGGAGGAGCTGAGCAGATTATATATAAAGAGAACCTGTCACCATGTAATCTGCAGGCAGCGTGTTATAGAGCAGGAGGAGCTGAGCAGATTATATATAAAGAGAACCTGTCACCATGTAATCTGCAGGCAGCATGTTATAGAGCAGGAGGAGCTGAGCAGAGTATATATAAAGAGAACCTGTCACCATGTAATCTGCAGGCAGCGTATTATAGAGCAGGAGGAGCTGAGCAGATTATATATAAAGAGAACCTGTCACCGTGTAATCTGCAGGCAGTGTGTTATAGAGCAGGAGGAGCTGAGCAGATTATATATACAGAGAACCTGTCACCATGTAATCTGCAGGCAGCGTGTTATAGAGCAGGAGGAGCTGAGCAGATTATATATAAAGAGGACCTGTCACCATGTAATCTGCAGGCAGCGTGTTATAGAGCAGGAGGAGCTGAGCAGATTATATATACAGAGAACCTGTCACCGTGTAATCTGCAGGCAGCGTGTTATAGAGCAGGAGGAGCTGAGCAGATTATATATAAAGAGGACCTGTCACCATGTAATCTGCAGGCAGCGTATTATAGAGCACCCTGCAGCATTTACACCCGTACCATACCCCCTCACCCTGTGGCCCATACCCCTCACCCTGTGGCCCATACCCCCTCACCCTGTGGCCCATACCCCCTCACTCTGTGGCCCATACCCCCTCACCCTGTGGCCCATACCCACTCACCCTGTGGCCCATCCCCCTCACCCTGTGGCCCATACCCCCTCACCCTGTGGCCCATCCCCCTCACCCTGTGGCCCATACCCCCTCACCCTGTGGCCCATACCCCCTCACTCTGTGGCCCATACCCCCTCACCCTGTGGCCCATACCCCCTCACCCTGTGGCCCATACCCCCTCACCCTGTGGCCCATACCCCCTCACTCTGTGGCCCATACCCCCTCACCCTGTGGCCCATACCCCCTCACCCTGTGGCCCATCCCCCTCACCCTGTGGCCCATACCCTTTCACCCTGTGGCCCATACCCCCTCACCCTGTGGCCCATACCCCCTCACCCTGTGGCCCATACCCCCTCACCCTGTGGCCCATACCCCCTCACTCTGTGGCCCATACCCCCTCACCCTGTGGCCCATACCCCCTCACCCTGTGGCCCATACCCCCTCACCCTGTGGCCCATACCCCCTCACCCTGTGGCCCATACCCCCTCACCCTGTGGCCCATACCCCCTCACCCTGTGGCCCATCCCCCTCACCCTGTGGCCCATACCCTTTCACCCTGTGGCCCATACCCCCTCACCCTGTGGCCCATACCTCCTCACCCTGTGGCCCATACCCCCTCACCCTGTGGCCCATACCCCCTCACCCTGTGGCCCATACCTCCTCACCCTGTGGCCCATACCCCCTCACCCTGTGGCCCATACCCCCTCACCTCCTTTCATCCCAGCATGCTATTGTATCTCCTCTTCCTCACTAGCGTTGACCTCGCCGCCTGCTGTTAGCTCTTGTCTCCAGTCATCTGGCTACTGTCTGATCTTTACAAGTGCCCAGGTGAGAATGGAACCCGGGAGGATGAAAGCAGGGAAGGCCATAGGGCTGGGTGGCATGAATACCAGGGTACTTAGGTCCTGTGCTGATCAGCTGTGTGGTATTACTTGGCAAAGGTACCAAATCTGTGGAAATCATCTGTTGTGGTACCAGTTCTGAAGACACCTCATCCATTGGACCTACAGCTACAAACTGGTGGCATTGACATCTCATGTAATGAAAGTCTAGAGAGGTTGGTTCTCATACATCTCCACCCTCTAGTGAGCTCATCCATGGACCCCCACCAGTTTGCTTATTGGCCTGGGACTGGGGTGGACGACACCATCATCCACCTTCTACGCCAAGCTCCTTCTCACCTGCAGACACCAGGGAACACTGTGAGAAGAGCGTTCTTTGATTTCTCCAGTGCGTTCAACACCGTACAGCCAGGGATACTAAGAGACGAGCTGGATCTTGTGGGAGTGGACCACCACTTCTCCAAATGGATCCCAGACTACCTGACAAACAAACCAGTATGCCCGGATCTGTGTGTCAGACATGGTGATCCATAGTACGGGGCACCTCAGGGCACGGTTCCTGCTCCTTTCCTCCTCACACTGCAGACATCCGGTACAGCCCATCTAGATGCTTCTTACAGAAGTTCTCTGATGACTTGGAAATAGTAGAAGGAAGAGGTGGAATACAAAGACGTGGCCTGGAAAGTTCTGGATTGGTGCGAGCAGAACCACCTTAGGATCCATGGAAATAGTAGGCCTCATCACATTGAGGAAGACGTGGAATACAGAGACGTGGCCTGGAAAGTTCTGGATTAGTGCGAGCAGAACCACCTTAGGATCCATGGAAATAGTAGGCCTCATCACATTGAGGAAGACGTGGAATACAGAGACGTGGCCTGGAAAGTTCTGGATTGGTGCGAGCAGAACCACCTTAGTATCAATGCCGGGAAGACTAAGGAGATTGTTGTGGACTTCCACAAGCATAGACATCCTCCTAAGGCCTCTTGCACACAAACGTTTTTTTTTCCGTTTCCGTATACGGAACCATTCATTTCAATGGGTTCGCAAAAAAAAACGGATTATACTCCGTATGCATTCCATTTCCGTATTTCCGTTCCATTCAAAGATAGAACATGTCCTATTATTGTCCGCATAATGGAGAAGGATAGGACTGTTCTATCAGGGGCCAGCTGTAACGTTCCGCAAAAAACGGAATGCACACAGACGTCATCTGTATTTTTTGCGTATCCGTTTTTTGTGGACTGCAAAATACTGAAAAAGCCATACTACGGTCATGTGCAAGAGGCGTAAACCAGTGGACACCCAGGGGATAGACATTGAGATAGTCAACACTTATAAGTACTTGGGTACCCCAAGTGTGAGAAGGAGCGCTATCAGAAGTCATTCCTCCCTGCTGCTGTTAGGCTGCACACCCAACACCGACCCAAGCAGAGATCGATGACCTCATCGCCTACGGGTTATAGAGCATCCAGAGACTGAACTCTATGAGCTGGGATATCCATCTACAATCACTGTTATGCCTTTATCTGTAATCTACAGTCAGTGTTATGCCTTTATCTGTAATCTACAGTCAGTGTTATGCCTTTATCTGGAATCTACAGTCAGTGGAATGCCTTTATCTGTAATCTACAATCACTGGAATGCCTTTATCTGTAATCTACAATCACTGTTATGCCTTTATCTGTAATCCATTGTCCTTGTTATGCCTTTATCTGTAATCTACAATCACTGTTATGCCTTTATCTGTAATCCATTGTCCTTGTTATGCCTTTATCTTGGAGTTTTTGTATTCTCTGTGCTGGTGTAACAATAAATTTCCCCATGGGGGGGACTAATAAAAGATTATATTATCTCACCCTGCGGCACGTACCCCCTCTCCCTGCGGCACATACTGCCTCACCCTGCGGCACTTACCCCCTCACCCTGCGGCACGTACCCCCTCACCCTGCGGCGATAACACCCTCGCCCTGCAGCACGTACCTCCTCACCCTGCGGCACGTACCCCCTCACCCTGCGGCGATAACACCCTCGCCCTGCGGCACGTACCTCCTCGCCCTGCGGCACGTACCCCCTCACCCTGCGGCACATACTGCCTCACCCTGCGGCACTTACCCCCTCACCCTGCGGCACGTACCCCCTCACCCTGCGGCGATAACACCCTCGCCCTGCGGCACGTACCTCCTCGCCCTGCGGCACGTACCCCCTCACCCTGCGGCGATAACACCCTCGCCCTGCGGCACGTACCCCCTCACCCTGCGGCGATAACACCCTCGCCCTGCGGCACGTACCTCCTCGCCCTGCGGCACGTACCCCCTCACCCTGCGGCACGTACCCCCTCACCCTGCCGCGATAACACCCTCGCCCTGCGGCACGTACCTCCTCGCCCTGCGGCACGTACCCCCTCACCCTGCGGCGATAACACCCTCGCCCTGCGGCACGTACCCCCTCACCCTGCGGCGATAACACCCTCGCCCTGCGGCATGTACCCCCTCACCCTGCGGCACGTACCCCCTCACCCTGCCGCGATACCTCCTCGCCCTGCGGCACGTACCCCCTCACCCTGCGGCATGTACCCCCTCACCCTGCGGCACGTACCTCCTCACCCTGCGGCACGTACCTCCTCACCCTGCGGCGATAACACCCTCGCCCTGCGGCACTTACCTCCTCGCCCTGCGGCATGTACCCCCTCACCCTGCGGCACGTACCCCCTCACCCTGCGGCACGTACCTCCTCACCCTGCGGCACGTACCTCCTCACCCTGCGGCACATACCCCCTCGCCCTGCGGCATGTACCCCCTCACCCTGCGGCACATACCCCCTTGCCCTGCGGCACGTACCTCCTCACCCTGCGGCACGTACCCCCTCGCCCTGCGGCACGTACCTCCTCGCCCTGCGGCACGTACCCCCTCGCCCTGCGGCACGTACCCCCTCTCCCTGCGGCACGTACCTCCTCACCCTGCGGCACGTACCTCCTCACCCTGCGGCACGTACCTCCTCGCCCTGCGGCACGTACCCCCTCGCCCTGCGGCACGTACCCCCTCTCCCTGCGGCACGTACCTCCTCACCCTGCGGCACGTACCTCCTCACCCTGCGGCACGTACCTCCTCACCCTGCGGCACGTACCCCCTCACCCTGCGGCACGTATATCTTGTCTGGATGTGGCAGCTTCCTTGATAGGAGAGACAGGTGTCATGGCCCCCAGACATGTAGGTCCAGGGCTGCAGTCACTCGCTGTAGATTCAGCTACAGGAATAATTTCCAGGACTGTAAATCGACTCCATTCACCTGAAAGAGGCTGAAATCCACCTGCTTTCAGCCCCATTCAAATATATGAACTGATCTTTACTCGCGCAATTTTCTAAAGCAAAATCGGCAGCGTGTGAAGACGCCCTAATGCCCCCTGCACACATGGCGATTCCGTGCAGAAAAACGGCAGCGGATTACAGAACCAGCAAAGTGTATGGCCCTGCACAAATCTCAGGTGCACTCTGCAGAGCTTTCAGTCTGGAAAATGACCCGAATTGCACTTTTTAAATTTAACAGCTCGTCAGTTGCGCCAGCGGCTCGTCAGTTGCGTCAGCGGCTCGTCAGTTGCGTCAGCGGCTCCTCAGTTGGGTCTGCGGCTCCTCAGTTGCGTCTGCGGCTCGTCAGTAGCGTCTGCGGCTCGTCAGTTGCGTCTGCGGCTCGTCAGTTGCGTCTGCGGCTCGTCAGTTGCGTCAGCGGCTCGTCAGTTGCGTCAGCGGCTCCTCAGTTGGGTCTGCGGCTCCTCAGTTGCGTCTGCGGCTCGTCAGTAGCGTCAGCGGCTCGTCAGTTGCGTCTGCGGCTCGTCAGTTGCGTCTGCGGCTCGTCAGTTGCGTCAGCGGCTCCTCAGTTGCGTCTGCGGCTCCTCAGTTGCGTCTGCGGCTCCTCAGTTGCGTCTGCGGCTCCTCAGTTGCGTCAGCGGCTCCTCAGTTGCGTCTGCGGCTCCTCAGTTGCGTCACCGGCTCCTCAGTTGCGTCACCGGCTCCTCAGTTGCGTCACCGGCTCGTCAGTTGCGTCACCGGCTCCTCAGTTGAGTCTGCGGCTCGTCAGTTGCGTCAGCGGCTCGTCAGTTGCGTCTGCGGCTCGTCAGTTGCGTCTGCGGCTCGTCAGTTGAGTCTGCGGCTCGTCAGTTGCGTCACCGGCTCGTCAGTTGCGTCTGCGGCTCCTCAGTTGCGTCAGCGGCTCGTCAGTTGCGTCTGCGGCTCGTCAGTTGCGTCTGCGGCTCGTCAGTTGAGTCTGCGGCTCGTCAGTTGAGTCTGCGGCTCGTCAGTTGCGTCACCGGCTCCTCAGTTGCGTCACCGGCTCCTCAGTTGCGTCACCGGCTCGTCAGTTGCGTCTGCGGCTCGTCAGTTGCGTCTGCTGCTCGTCAGTTGAGTCTGCGGCTCGTCAGTTGAGTCTGCGGCTCGTCAGTTGAGTCTGCGGCTCGTCAGTTGCGTCACCGACTCCTCAGTTGCGTCAGCGGCTCGTCAGCTGCGTCTGCGGCTCGTCAGTTGCGTCACCGGCTCGTCAGTTGCGTCTGCGGCTCGTCAGTTGAGTCTGCGGCTCGTCAGTTGAGTCTGCGGCTCGTCAGTTGAGTCTGCGGCTCGTCAGTTGCGTCACCGGCTCGTCAGTTGCGTCAGCGGCTCGTCAGTTGCGTCACCGGCTCCTCAGTTGCGTCACCGGCTCCTCAGTTGCGTCAGCGGCTCGTCAGCTGCGTCTGCGGCTCGTCAGTTGCGTATGTGGTTTTAGCTGCAGATTTAACCCTTTTCAACTTTAGACTGAAATCTGCATCAAAACCGCATCAAATCCACATCAAAAACCACTGTCAGGCAGGGGCGACACTGGTGGCGGCCAGGAGCGGTGAGTAGCGAAGATTCCATAGAGATGAAAGGGAAGAAGTCCAGCTGTGCTGCACCAGTGTCGCCGTGTAGCCCTGACCTTAACCTGCGGCGCTCCAGCAGAACTACAACTCCCAGTATGCCTACAGCTATCAGCCTACAGCAGGGCATGGTGGGAGTGGAGGAGGTCACCCAGGCACAGGCGCCATCTATCACAAGTGACCTCCTCCAAATGTGCGTCACATGATCAGGGAGGCAGGAATATGCAAATAACAGACTCCCACTGACTCCACCCCGACAGCTGCTCTGGCCACTCACTGTCAGGCCGCCTGATGGGAGGAGCTAAAGCCTATAAAAGCCGTGGGTGTGGCCTCCAGCTGACAGGCGGTCTTGGAGTCTGTACAGGTGAGTGCTGTGGGCAGCCACACGCGTGTAACATGTCAGGGGTTATGCAGAGCACATGGGAGCCCGGCCTGAGGGACCGTTCACACTGGGCTTCTCACAAGCTGAATGAGGTGTAGACAGCGGCCATCATGGGGCCAGGAGGCTGCGTGTCTGCCGGTGGAATCTGTGCCGAGCTCGGCCTGCAGACGCGCAGTGTGAACCGCCTCCAGTAGGCTCCATTCACATGTCCGCAATTCTGTAATGCCCTCTGTGAAACGGAAATCCGGACCCATTCATTTCTATAGGGCCACAGGATGTGCTGCCCGGATCTGGAATTGTGGATCCGCACTTCTGGGTCCGCAATACCGTTACCGAAAAAATAGAACATGTCCTATTCTAGTCCACAATTACGGACAAGATTAGGCGTTTTCTATTAAGTGCCGGCGATGTGCGGTCCGCAAAATGTGGAACCAGTGTCTGTGTTTAGCGGATCTGTGGATCCATGGATCCGCAAAACACTTACAGACGTGTGAAACAGCGCGAAAAGGGACGAATACGGCAACCACCGCGTTCACCGCTATACCGTGAGGGACAGGATATATATATATATATATATATACATTACATGGGTCGGGGTTAGAGACGGACGGCTCTCCTGTATTATATACATTACATGGGTCGGGGTTAGAGACGGACGGCTCTCCTGTATTATATACATTACATGGGTCGGGGTTAGAGATGGACGGCTCTCCTGTATTATATACATTACACGGGTCGGGGTTAGAGACGGACGGCTCTCCTGTATTATATACATTACATGGGTCGGGGCTATAGACGGACGGCTCTCCTGTATTATATACATTACACGGGTCGGGGTTAGAGACGGACGGCTCTCCTGTATTATATACATTACACGGGTCGGGGTTAGAGACGGACGGCTCTCCTGTATTATATACATTACATGGGTCGGGGTTATAGACGGACGGCTCTCCTGTATTATATACATTACACGGGTCGGGGTTAGAGACGGACGGCTCTCCTGTATTATATACATTACATGGGTCGGGGTTATAGACGGACGGCTCTCCTGTATTATATACATTACATGGGTCGGGGTTATAGACGGACGGCTCTCCTGTATTATATACATTACATGGGTCGGGGTTAGAGACGGACGGCTCTCCTGTATTATATACATTACACGGGTCGGGGTTATAGACGGACGGCTCTCCTGTATTATATACATTACATGGGTCGGGGTTAGAGACGGACGGCTCTCCTGTATTATATACATTACATGGGTCGGGGTTAGAGACGGACGGCTCTCCTGTATTATATACATTACATGGGTCGGGGTTATAGACGGACGGCTCTCCTGTATTATATACATTACATGGGTCGGGGTTATAGACGGACGGCTCTCCTGTATTATATACATTACATGGGTCGGGGTTATAGACGGACGGCTCTCCTGTATTATATACATTACATGGGTCGGGGTTATAGACGGACGGCTCTCCTGTATTATATACATTACATGGGTCGGGGTTATAGACGGACGGCTCTCCTGTATTATATACATTACATGGGTCGGGGTTATAGACGGACGGCTCTCCTGTATTATATACATTACACGGGTCGGGGTTAGAGACGGACGGCTCTCCTGTATTATATACATTACACGGGTCGGGGTTAGAGACGGACGGCTCTCCTGTATTATATACATTACATGGGTCGGGGTTATAGACGGACGGCTCTCCTGTATTATATACATTACACGGGTCGGGGTTAGAGACGGACGGCTCTCCTGTATTATATACATTACATGGGTCGGGGTTATAGACGGACGGCTCTCCTGTATTATATACATTACACGGGTCGGGGTTAGAGACGGACGGCTCTCCTGTATTATATACATTACATGGGTCGGGGTTATAGACGGACGGCTCTCCTGTATTATATACATTACACGGGTCGGGGTTAGAGACGGACGGCTCTCCTGTATTATATACATTACACGGGTCGGGGTTAGAGACGGACGGCTCTCCTGTATTATATACATTACATGGGTCGGGGTTATAGACGGACGGCTCTCCTGTATTATATACATTACACGGGTCGGGGTTAGAGACGGACGGCTCTCCTGTATTATATACATTACATGGGTCGGGGTTAGAGACGGACGGCTCTCCTGTATTATATACATTACATGGGTCGGGGTTAGAGACGGACGGCTCTCCTGTATTATATACATTACACGGGTCGGGGTTAGAGACGGACGGCTCTCCTGTATTATATACATTACATGGGTCGGGGTTAGAGACGGACGGCTCTCCTGTATTATATACATTACATGGGTCGGGGTTATAGACGGACGGCTCTCCTGTATTATATACATTACACGGGTCGGGGTTAGAGACGGACGGCTCTCCTGTATTATATACATTACACGGGTCGGGGTTATAGACGGACGGCTCTCCTGTATTATATACATTACACGGGTCGGGGTTATAGACGGACGGCTCTCCTGTATTATATACATTACACGGGTCGGGGTTAGAGACGGGGGGCTCTCCTGTATTATATACATTACATGGGTCGGGGTTATAGACGGACGGCTCTCCTGTATTATATACATTACACGGGTCGGGGTTAGAGACGGACGGCTCTCCTGTATTATATACATTACATGGGTCGGGGTTAGAGACGGACGGCTCTCCTGTATTATATACATTACACGGGTCGGGGTTATAGACGGACGGCTCTCCTGTATTATATACATTACACGGGTCGGGGTTATAGACGGACGGCTCTCCTGTATTATATACATTACATGGGTCTCCTGTATTATATACATTACACGGGTCGGGGTTAGAGACGGACGGCTCTCCTGTATTATATACATTACATGGGTCGGGGTTAGAGACGGACGGCTCTCCTGTATTATATACATTACACGGGTCGGGGTTAGAGACGGACGGCTCTCCTGTATTATATACATTACATGGGTCGGGGTTAGAGACGGACGGCTCTCCTGTATTATATACATTACATGGGTCGGGGTTAGAGACGGACGGCTCTCCTGTATTATATACATTACATGGGTCGGGGTTATAGACGGACGGCTCTCCTGTATTATATACATTACACGGGTCGGGGTTAGAGACGGACGGCTCTCCTGTATTATATACATTACATGGGTCGGGGTTAGAGACGGACGGCTCTCCTGTATTATATACATTACATGGGTCGGGGTTATAGACGGACGGCTCTCCTGTATTATATACATTACATGGGTCGGGGTTATAGACGGGGGGCTCTCCTGTATTATATACATTACATGGGTCGGGGTTAGAGACGGACGGCTCTCCTGTATTATATACATTACACGGGTCGGGGTTAGAGACGGACGGCTCTCCTGTATTATATACATTACACGGGTCGGGGTTAGAGACGGACGGCTCTCCTGTATTATATACATTACATGGGTCGGGGTTAGAGACGGACGGCTCTCCTGTATTATATACATTACATGGGTCGGGGTTAGAGACGGACGGCTCTCCTGTATTATATACATTACATGGGTCGGGGTTATAGACGGACGGCTCTCCTGTATTATATACATTACACGGGTCGGGGTTATAGACGGACGGCTCTCCTGTATTATATACATTACATGGGTCGGGGTTAGAGACGGGCGGCTCTCCTGTATTATATACATTACACGGGTCGGGGTTATAGACGGACGGCTCTCCTGTATTATATACATTACATGGGTCGGGGTTATAGACGGACGGCTCTCCTGTATTATATACATTACACGGGTCGGGGTTAGAGACGGACGGCTCTCCTGTATTATATACATTACATGGGTCGGGGTTAGAGACGGACGGCTCTCCTGTATTATATACATTACATGGGTCGGGGCTATAGACGGACGGCTCTCCTGTATTATATACATTACATGGGTCGGGGTTAGAGACGGACGGCTCTCCTGTATTATATACATTACACGGGTCGGGGTTATAGATGGACGGCTCTCCTGTATTATATACATTACACGGGTCGGGGTTATAGACGGACGGCTCTCCTGTATTATATACATTACATGGGTCGGGGTTAGAGACGGACGGCTCTCCTGTATTATATACATTACATGGGTCGGGGTTATAGACGGACGGCTCTCCTGTATTATATACATTACATGGGTCGGGGTTAGAGACGGACGGCTCTCCTGTATTATATACATTACATGGGTCGGGGTTATAGACGGACGGCTCTCCTGTATTATATACATTACATGGGTCGGGGTTAGAGACGGACGGCTCTCCTGTATTATATACATTACATGGGTCGGGGTTAGAGACGGACGGCTCTCCTGTATTATATACATTACACGGGTCGGGGTTAGAGACGGACGGCTCTCCTGTATTATATACATTACATGGGTCGGGGTTATAGACGGACGGCTCTCCTGTATTATATACATTACATGGGTCGGGGTTAGAGACGGACGGCTCTCCTGTATTATATACATTACACGGGTCGGGGTTATAGACGGACGGCTCTCCTGTATTATATACATTACATGGGTCGGGGTTAGAGACGGACGGCTCTCCTGTATTATATACATTACATGGGTCGGGGTTAGAGACGGGGGGCTCTCCTGTATTATATACATTACACGGGTCGGGGTTAGAGACGGGGGGCTCTCCTGTATTATATACATTACACGGGTCGGGGTTAGAGACGGACGGCTCTCCTGTATTATATACATTACATGGGTCGGGGTTAGAGACGGGGGGCTCTCCTGTATTATATACATTACACGGGTCGGGGTTAGAGACGGGGGGCTCTCCTGTATTATATACATTACACTGGTCGGGGTTAGAGACGGACGGCTCTCCTGTATTATATACATTACATGGGTCGGGGTTAGAGACGGACGGCTCTCCTGTATTATATACATTACATGGGTCGGGGTTAGAGACGGACGGCTCTCCTGTATTATATACATTACATGGGTCGGGGCTATAGACGGACGGCTCTCCTGTATTATATACATTACATGGGTCGGGGTTAGAGACGGACGGCTCTCCTGTATTATATACATTACACGGGTCGGGGTTAGAGACGGACGGCTCTCCTGTATTATATACATTACACGGGTCGGGGTTAGAGACGGACGGCTCTCCTGTATTATATACATTACACGGGTCGGGGTTAGAGACGGACGGCTCTCCTGTATTATATACATTACACGGGTCGGGGTTAGAGACGGACGGCTCTCCTGTATTATATACATTACACGGGTCGGGGTTAGAGACGGACGGCTCTCCTGTATTATATACATTACATGGGTCGGGGTTATAGACGGACGACTCTCCTGTATTATATACATTACATGGGTCGGGGTTAGAGACGGACGGCTCTCCTGTATTATATACATTACACGGGTCGGGGTTAGAGACGGACGGCTCTCCTGTATTATATACATTACATGGGTCGGGGTTATAGATGGACGGCTCTCCTGTATTATATACATTACATGGGTCGGGGTTATAGACGGACGGCTCTCCTGTATTATATACATTACACGGGTCGGGGTTAGAGACGGACGGCTCTCCTGTATTATATACATTACATGGGTCGGGGTTACAGACGGGGGGCTCTCCTGTATTATATACATTACACGGGTCGGGGTTATAGACGGACGGCTCTCCTGTATTATATACATTACATGGGTCGGGGTTAGAGACGGACGGCTCTCCTGTATTATATACATTACATGGGTCGGGGTTATAGACGGACGGCTCTCCTGTATTATATACATTACACGGGTCGGGGTTATAGACGGACGGCTCTCCTGTATTATATACATTACATGGGTCGGGGTTATAGACGGACGGCTCTCCTGTATTATATACATTACACGGGTCGGGGTTATAGACGGACGGCTCTCCTGTATTATATACATTACATGGGTCGGGGTTATAGACGGGCGGCTCTCCTGTATTATATACATTACATGGGTCGGGGTTACAGACGGACGGCTCTCCTGTATTATATACATTACATGGGTCGGGGTTAGAGACGGACGGCTCTCCTGTATTATATACATTACATGGGTCGGGGTTAGAGACGGACGGCTCTCCTGTATTATATACATTACATGGGTCGGGGTTAGAGATGGACGGCTCTCCTGTATTATATACATTACACGGGTCGGGGTTAGAGACGGACGGCTCTCCTGTATTATATACATTACATGGGTCGGGGTTAGAGACGGACGGCTCTCCTGTATTATATACATTACACGGGTCGGGGTTAGAGACGGGGGGCTCTCCTGTATTATATACATTACATGGGTCGGGGTTAGAGACGGGGGGCTCTCCTGTATTATATACATTACATGGGTCGGGGTTATAGACGGGCGGCTCTCCTGTATTATATACATTACACGGGTCGGGGTTAGAGACGGACGGCTCTCCTGTATTATATACATTACATGGGTCGGGGTTAGAGACGGGGGGCTCTCCTGTATTATATACATTACATGGGTCGGGGTTAGAGACGGACGGCTCTCCTGTATTATATACATTACACGGGTCGGGGTTATAGATGGACGGCTCTCCTGTATTATATACATTACACGGGTCGGGGTTATAGACGGACGGCTCTCCTGTATTATATACATTACATGGGTCGGGGTTAGAGACGGACGGCTCTCCTGTATTATATACATTACATGGGTCGGGGTTATAGACGGACGGCTCTCCTGTATTATATACATTACATGGGTCGGGGTTAGAGACGGACGGCTCTCCTGTATTATATACATTACACGGGTCGGGGTTATAGACGGACGGCTCTCCTGTATTATATACATTACACGGGTCGGGGTTAGAGACGGACGGCTCTCCTGTATTATATACATTACATGGGTCGGGGTTAGAGACGGACGGCTCTCCTGTATTATATACATTACATGGGTCGGGGTTATAGACGGACGGCTCTCCTGTATTATATACATTACATGGGTCGGGGTTAGAGACGGACGGCTCTCCTGTATTATATACATTACACGGGTCGGGGTTAGAGACGGACGGCTCTCCTGTATTATATACATTACACGGGTCGGGGTTAGAGACGGACGGCTCTCCTGTATTATATACATTACACGGGTCGGGGTTAGAGACGGACGGCTCTCCTGTATTATATACATTACACGGGTCGGGGTTAGAGACGGACGGCTCTCCTGTATTATATACATTACATGGGTCGGGGTTAGAGACGGACGGCTCTCCTGTATTATATACATTACACGGGTCGGGGTTAGAGACGGACGGCTCTCCTGTATTATATACATTACACGGGTCGGGGTTATAGATGGACGGCTCTCCTGTATTATATACATTACATGGGTCGGGGTTAGAGACGGACGGCTCTCCTGTATTATATACATTACATGGGTCGGGGTTAGAGACGGACGGCTCTCCTGTATTATATACATTACATGGGTCGGGGTTAGAGACGGACGGCTCTCCTGTATTATATACATTACACGGGTCGGGGTTAGAGACGGACGGCTCTCCTGTATTATATACATTACATGGGTCGGGGTTACAGACGGACGGCTCTCCTGTATTATATACATTACACGGGTCGGGGTTATAGATGGACGGCTCTCCTGTATTATATACATTACATGGGTCGGGGTTAGAGACGGACGGCTCTCCTGTATTATATACATTACATGGGTCGGGGTTAGAGACGGACGGCTCTCCTGTATTATATACATTACACGGGTCGGGGTTATAGATGGACGGCTCTCCTGTATTATATACATTACATGGGTCGGGGTTAGAGACGGACGGCTCTCCTGTATTATATACATTACATGGGTCGGGGTTAGAGACGGACGGCTCTCCTGTATTATATACATTACATGGGTCGGGGTTAGAGACGGGGGGCTCTCCTGTATTATATACATTACACTGGTCGGGGTTATAGACGGACGGCTCTCCTGTATTATATACATTACACGGGTCGGGGTTAGAGACGGACGGCTCTCCTGTATTATATACATTACATGGGTCGGGGTTAGAGACGGACGGCTCTCCTGTATTATATACATTACATGGGTCGGGGTTAGAGACGGACGGCTCTCCTGTATTATATACATTACACGGGTCGGGGTTAGAGACGGACGGCTCTCCTGTATTATATACATTACACGGGTCGGGGTTAGAGACGGACGGCTCTCCTGTATTATATACATTACACGGGTCGGGGTTAGAGACGGGGGGCTCTCCTGTATTATATACATTACACGGGTCGGGGTTAGAGACGGGGGGCTCTCCTGTATTATATACATTACATGGGTCGGGGTTAGAGACGGGGGGCTCTCCTGTATTATATACATTACATGGGTCGGGGTTAGAGACGGGGGGCTCTCCTGTATTATATACATTACATGGGTCGGGGTTATAGACGGACGGCTCTCCTGTATTATATACATTACACGGGTCGGGGTTAGAGACGGACGGCTCTCCTGTATTATATACATTACACGGGTCGGGGTTAGAGACGGACGGCTCTCCTGTATTATATACATTACACTGGTCGGGGTTAGAGACGGACGGCTCTCCTGTATTATATACATTACATGGGTCGGGGTTATAGACGGACGGCTCTCCTGTATTATATACATTACACGGGTCGGGGTTAGAGACGGACGGCTCTCCTGTATTATATACATTACATGGGTCGGGGTTAGAGACGGACGGCTCTCCTGTATTATATACATTACATGGGTCGGGGTTAGAGACGGACGGCTCTCCTGTATTATATACATTACACGGGTCGGGGTTAGAGACGGACGGCTCTCCTGTATTATATACATTACATGGGTCGGGGTTAGAGACGGACGGCTCTCCTGTATTATATACATTACACGGGTCGGGGTTAGAGACGGACGGCTCTCCTGTATTATATACATTACATGGGTCGGGGTTACAGACGGGGGGCTCTCCTGTATTATATACATTACACGGGTCGGGGTTAGAGACGGGGGGCTCTCCTGTATTATATACATTACATGGGTCGGGGTTATAGACGGACGGCTCTCCTGTATTATATACATTACATGGGTCGGGGTTATAGACGGACGGCTCTCCTGTATTATATACATTACACGGGTCGGGGTTATAGACGGACGGCTCTCCTGTATTATATACATTACATGGGTCGGGGTTATAGACGGGCGGCTCTCCTGTATTATATACATTACATGGGTCGGGGTTAGAGACGGACGGCTCTCCTGTATTATATACATTACATGGGTCGGGGTTAGAGACGGACGGCTCTCCTGTATTATATACATTACACGGGTCGGGGTTATAGACGGGGGGCTCTCCTGTATTATATACATTACATGGGTCGGGGTTAGAGACGGACGGCTCTCCTGTATTATATACATTACATGGGTCGGGGTTAGAGACGGACGGCTCTCCTGTATTATATACATTACACGGGTCGGGGTTAGAGACGGACGGCTCTCCTGTATTATATACATTACATGGGTCGGGGTTAGAGACGGGGGGCTCTCCTGTATTATATACATTACACGGGTCTGGGTTATAGACGGACGGCTCTCCTGTATTATATACATTACACGGGTCGGGGTTAGAGACGGACGGCTCTCCTGTATTATATACATTACATGGGTCGGGGTTATAGACGGACGGCTCTCCTGTATTATATACATTACATGGGTCGGGGTTAGAGACGGACGGCTCTCCTGTATTATATACATTACACGGGTCGGGGTTAGAGACGGACGGCTCTCCTGTATTATATACATTACATGGGTCGGGGTTATAGACGGACGGCTCTCCTGTATTATATACATTACATGGGTCGGGGTTATAGATGGACGGCTCTCCTGTATTATATACATTACACGGGTCGGGGTTAGAGACGGACGGCTCTCCTGTATTATATACATTACATGGGTCGGGGTTAGAGACGGACGGCTCTCCTGTATTATATACATTACACGGGTCGGGGTTAGAGACGGACGGCTCTCCTGTATTATATACATTACATGGGTCGGGGTTATAGACGGACGGCTCTCCTGTATTATATACATTACACGGGTCGGGGTTAGAGACGGACGGCTCTCCTGTATTATATACATTACACGGGTCGGGGTTATAGATGGACGGCTCTCCTGTATTATATACATTACACGGGTCGGGGTTAGAGACGGACGGCTCTCCTGTATTATATACATTACATGGGTCGGGGTTAGAGACGGACGGCTCTCCTGTATTATATACATTACATGGGTCGGGGTTAGAGACGGACGGCTCTCCTGTATTATATACATTACATGGGTCGGGGTTAGAGACGGACGGCTCTCCTGTATTATATACATTACACGGGTCGGGGTTAGAGACGGACGGCTCTCCTGTATTATATACATTACACGGGTCGGGGTTAGAGACGGACGGCTCTCCTGTATTATATACATTACACGGGTCGGGGTTAGAGACGGACGGCTCTCCTGTATTATATACATTACATGGGTCGGGGTTAGAGACGGACGGCTCTCCTGTATTATATACATTACACGGGTCGGGGTTAGAGACGGACGGCTCTCCTGTATTATATACATTACACGGGTCGGGGTTAGAGACGGACGGCTCTCCTGTATTATATACATTACACGGGTCGGGGTTAGAGACGGACGGCTCTCCTGTATTATATACATTACATGGGTCGGGGTTAGAGACGGACGGCTCTCCTGTATTATATACATTACATGGGTCGGGGTTAGAGACGGACGGCTCTCCTGTATTATATACATTACACGGGTCGGGGTTAGAGACGGACGGCTCTCCTGTATTATATACATTACACGGGTCGGGGTTAGAGACGGACGGCTCTCCTGTATTATATACATTACACGGGTCGGGGTTAGAGACGGGGGGCTCTCCTGTATTATATACATTACACGGGTCGGGGTTAGAGACGGGGGGCTCTCCTGTATTATATACATTACATGGGTCGGGGTTAGAGACGGGGGGCTCTCCTGTATTATATACATTACATGGGTCGGGGTTAGAGACGGACGGCTCTCCTGTATTATATACATTACATGGGTCGGGGTTAGAGACGGACGGCTCTCCTGTATTATATACATTACACGGGTCGGGGTTAGAGACGGACGGCTCTCCTGTATTATATACATTACACTGGTCGGGGTTAGAGACGGACGGCTCTCCTGTATTATATACATTACACGGGTCGGGGTTAGAGACGGACGGCTCTCCTGTATTATATACATTACACTGGTCGGGGTTATAGATGGACGGCTCTCCTGTATTATATACATTACATGGGTCGGGGTTATAGACGGACGGCTCTCCTGTATTATATACATTACACGGGTCGGGGTTAGAGACGGACGGCTCTCCTGTATTATATACATTACACGGGTCGGGGTTAGAGACGGACGGCTCTCCTGTATTATATACATTACATGGGTCGGGGTTAGAGACGGACGGCTCTCCTGTATTATATACATTACACGGGTCGGGGTTATAGATGGACGGCTCTCCTGTATTATATACATTACATGGGTCGGGGTTATAGACGGACGGCTCTCCTGTATTATATACATTACATGGGTCGGGGTTATAGACGGACGGCTCTCCTGTATTATATACATTACATGGGTCGGGGTTATAGACGGACGGCTCTCCTGTATTATATACATTACATGGGTCGGGGTTAGAGACGGACGGCTCTCCTGTATTATATACATTACAGGGGTCGGGGTTAGAGACGGACGGCTCTCCTGTATTATATACATTACATGGGTCGGGGTTATAGACGGACGGCTCTCCTGTATTATATACATTACATGGGTCGGGGTTATAGACGGACGGCTCTCCTGTATTATATACATTACACGGGTCGGGGTTATAGATGGACGGCTCTCCTGTATTATATACATTACATGGGTCGGGGTTAGAGACGGACGGCTCTCCTGTATTATATACATTACATGGGTCGGGGTTATAGACGGACGGCTCTCCTGTATTATATACATTACACGGGTCGGGGTTATAGACGGGGGGCTCTCCTGTATTATATACATTACACGGGTCGGGGTTATAGACGGACGACTCTCCTGTATTATATACATTACATGGGTCGGGGTTAGAGACGGACGACTCTCCTGTATTATATACATTACATGGGTCGGGGTTAGAGACGGACGGCTCTCCTGTATTATATACATTACATGGGTCGGGGTTATAGATGGACGGCTCTCCTGTATTATATACATTACACGGGTCGGGGTTAGAGACGGACGGCTCTCCTGTATTATATACATTACATGGGTCGGGGTTAGAGACGGACGGCTCTCCTGTATTATATACATTACACGGGTCGGGGTTAGAGACGGACGGCTCTCCTGTATTATATACATTACACGGGTCGGGGTTATAGACGGGGGGCTCTCCTGTATTATATACATTACATGGGTCGGGGTTAGAGACGGACGGCTCTCCTGTATTATATACATTACACGGGTCGGGGTTATAGATGGACGGCTCTCCTGTATTATATACATTACACGGGTCTGGGTTATAGACGGACGGCTCTCCTGTATTATATACATTACATGGGTCGGGGTTAGAGACGGACGGCTCTCCTGTATTATATACATTACACGGGTCGGGGTTAGAGACGGACGGCTCTCCTGTATTATATACATTACATGGGTCGGGGTTAGAGACGGACGGCTCTCCTGTATTATATACATTACATGGGTCGGGGTTAGAGACGGACGGCTCTCCTGTATTATATACATTACACGGGTCGGGGTTAGAGACGGACGGCTCTCCTGTATTATATACATTACACGGGTCGGGGTTAGAGACGGACGGCTCTCCTGTATTATATACATTACACGGGTCGGGGTTACAGACGGGGGGGCTCTCCTGTATTATATACATTACACGGGTCGGGGTTAGAGACGGACGGCTCTCCTGTATTATATACATTACATGGGTCGGGGTTAGAGACGGACGGCTCTCCTGTATTATATACATTACACGGGTCGGGGTTAGAGACGGACGGCTCTCCTGTATTATATACATTACATGGGTCGGGGTTAGAGACGGACGGCTCTCCTGTATTATATACATTACATGGGTCGGGGTTAGAGACGGACGGCTCTCCTGTATTATATACATTACACGGGTCGGGGTTATAGATGGACGGCTCTCCTGTATTATATACATTACACGGGTCGGGGTTAGAGACGGACGGCTCTCCTGTATTATATACATTACATGGGTCGGGGTTATAGATGGACGGCTCTCCTGTATTATATACATTACATGGGTCGGGGTTATAGACGGACGGCTCTCCTGTATTATATACATTACACGGGTCGGGGTTAGAGACGGACGGCTCTCCTGTATTATATACATTACACGGGTCGGGGTTATAGACGGACGGCTCTCCTGTATTATATACATTACATGGGTCGGGGTTACAGACGGACGGCTCTCCTGTATTATATACATTACATGGGTCGGGGTTACAGACGGACGGCTCTCCTGTATTATATACATTACATGGGTCGGGATTAGAGACGGACGGCTCTCCTGTATTATATACATTACATGGGTCGGGGTTAGAGACGGACGGCTCTCCTGTATTATATACATTACATGGGTCGGGGTTAGAGACGGACGGCTCTCCTGTATTATATACATTACATGGGTCGGGGTTAGAGACGGACGGCTCTCCTGTATTATATACATTACACGGGTCGGGGTTAGAGACGGACGGCTCTCCTGTATTATATACATTACACGGGTCGGGGTTAGAGACGGACGGCTCTCCTGTATTATATACATTACATGGGTCGGGGTTAGAGACGGACGGCTCTCCTGTATTATATACATTACATGGGTCGGGGTTATAGACGGACGGCTCTCCTGTATTATATACATTACACGGGTCGGGGTTATAGACGGACGGCTCTCCTGTATTATATACATTACATGGGTCGGGGTTAGAGACGGACGGCTCTCCTGTATTATATACATTACATGGGTCGGGGTTAGAGACGGACGGCTCTCCTGTATTATATACATTACACGGGTCGGGGTTATAGACGGACGGCTCTCCTGTATTATATACATTACACGGGTCGGGGTTATAGACGGACGGCTCTCCTGTATTATATACATTACATGGGTCGGGGTTAGAGACGGACGGCTCTCCTGTATTATATACATTACACGGGTCGGGGTTAGAGACGGACGGCTCTCCTGTATTATATACATTACACGGGTCGGGGTTAGAGACGGACGGCTCTCCTGTATTATATACATTACATGGGTCGGGGTTATAGACGGACGGCTCTCCTGTATTATATACATTACATGGGTCGGGGTTATAGATGGACGGCTCTCCTGTATTATATACATTACACGGGTCGGGGTTAGAGACGGACGGCTCTCCTGTATTATATACATTACATGGGTCGGGGTTAGAGACGGACGGCTCTCCTGTATTATATACATTACACGGGTCGGGGTTAGAGACGGGGGGCTCTCCTGTATTATATACATTACACGGGTCGGGGTTAGAGACGGCGGGCTCTCCTGTATTATATACATTACATGGGTCGGGGTTAGAGACGGACGGCTCTCCTGTATTATATACATTACACGGGTCGGGGTTAGAGACGGACGGCTCTCCTGTATTATATACATTACACGGGTCGGGGTTAGAGACGGACGGCTCTCCTGTATTATATACATTACACGGGTCGGGGTTATAGATGGACGGCTCTCCTGTATTATATACATTACATGGGTCGGGGTTAGAGACGGACGGCTCTCCTGTATTATATACATTACATGGGTCGGGGTTAGAGACGGACGGCTCTCCTGTATTATATACATTACATGGGTCGGGGTTAGAGACGGACGGCTCTCCTGTATTATATACATTACATGGGTCGGGGTTAGAGACGGACGGCTCTCCTGTATTATATACATTACATGGGTCGGGGTTAGAGACGGACGGCTCTCCTGTATTATATACATTACATGGGTCGGGGTTAGAGACGGACGGCTCTCCTGTATTATATACATTACATGGGTCGGGGTTATAGACGGACGGCTCTCCTGTATTATATACATTACATGGGTCGGGGTTATAGACGGACGGCTCTCCTGTATTATATACATTACATGGGTCGGGGTTAGAGACGGACGGCTCTCCTGTATTATATACATTACATGGGTCGGGGTTAGAGACGGACGGCTCTCCTGTATTATATACATTACACGGGTCGGGGTTAGAGACGGACGGCTCTCCTGTATTATATACATTACACGGGTCGGGGTTAGAGACGGACGGCTCTCCTGTATTATATACATTACACTGGTCGGGGTTAGAGACGGACGGCTCTCCTGTATTATATACATTACATGGGTCGGGGTTAGAGACGGACGGCTCTCCTGTATTATATACATTACACGGGTCGGGGTTAGAGACGGACGGCTCTCCTGTATTATATACATTACATGGGTCTCCTGTATTATATACATTACACGGGTCGGGGTTAGAGACGGACGGCTCTCCTGTATTATATACATTACATGGGTCGGGGTTAGAGACGGACGGCTCTCCTGTATTATATACATTACATGGGTCGGGGTTAGAGACGGACGGCTCTCCTGTATTATATACATTACATGGGTCGGGGTTAGAGACGGACGGCTCTCCTGTATTATATACATTACACGGGTCGGGGTTATAGACGGACGGCTCTCCTGTATTATATACATTACATGGGTCGGGGTTATAGATGGACGGCTCTCCTGTATTATATACATTACATGGGTCGGGGTTATAGACGGACGGCTCTCCTGTATTATATACATTACATGGGTCGGGGTTAGAGACGGACGGCTCTCCTGTATTATATACATTACATGGGTCGGGGTTAGAGACGGACGGCTCTCCTGTATTATATACATTACATGGGTCGGGGTTATAGATGGACGGCTCTCCTGTATTATATACATTACACGGGTCTGGGTTATAGACGGACGGCTCTCCTGTATTATATACATTACATGGGTCGGGGTTAGAGACGGACGGCTCTCCTGTATTATATACATTACACGGGTCGGGGTTAGAGACGGACGGCTCTCCTGTATTATATACATTACACGGGTCGGGGTTATAGACGGACGGCTCTCCTGTATTATATACATTACATGGGTCGGGGTTATAGACGGACGGCTCTCCTGTATTATATACATTACATGGGTCGGGGTTATAGACGGACGGCTCTCCTGTATTATATACATTACACGGGTCTGGGTTATAGACGGACGGCTCTCCTGTATTATATACATTACATGGGTCGGGGTTAGAGACGGACGGCTCTCCTGTATTATATACATTACACGGGTCGGGGTTATAGACGGACGGCTCTCCTGTATTATATACATTACATGGGTCGGGGTTAGAGACGGACGGCTCTCCTGTATTATATACATTACACGGGTCGGGGTTAGAGACGGACGGCTCTCCTGTATTATATACATTACACGGGTCGGGGTTATAGACGGACGGCTCTCCTGTATTATATACATTACATGGGTCGGGGTTATAGACGGACGGCTCTCCTGTATTATATACATTACATGGGTCGGGGTTATAGACGGACGGCTCTCCTGTATTATATACATTACACGGGTCGGGGTTAGAGACGGACGGCTCTCCTGTATTATATACATTACATGGGTCGGGGTTATAGACGGACGGCTCTCCTGTATTATATACATTACATGGGTCGGGGTTATAGACGGACGGCTCTCCTGTATTATATACATTACATGGGTCGGGGTTAGAGACGGACGGCTCTCCTGTATTATATACATTACACGGGTCGGGGTTATAGACGGACGGCTCTCCTGTATTATATACATTACATGGGTCTGGGTTATAGATGGACGGCTCTCCTGTATTATATACATTACACGGGTCTGGGTTATAGACGGACGGCTCTCCTGTATTATATACATTACATGGGTCGGGGTTATAGACGGACGGCTCTCCTGTATTATATACATTACATGGGTCGGGGTTAGAGACGGACGGCTCTCCTGTATTATATACATTACATGGGTCGGGGTTAGAGACGGACGGCTCTCCTGTATTATATACATTACATGGGTCGGGGTTAGAGACGGACGGCTCTCCTGTATTATATACATTACACGGGTCGGGGTTATAGACGGACGGCTCTCCTGTATTATATACATTACACGGGTCGGGGTTATAGACGGGGGGCTCTCCTGTATTATATACATTACATGGGTCGGGGTTAGAGACGGACGGCTCTCCTGTATTATATACATTACATGGGTCGGGGTTAGAGACGGACGGCTCTCCTGTATTATATACATTACACGGGTCGGGGTTAGAGACGGACGGCTCTCCTGTATTATATACATTACATGGGTCGGGGTTATAGACGGGCGGCTCTCCTGTATTATATACATTACACGGGTCTCCTGTATTATATACATTACATGGGTCGGGGTTAGAGACGGACGGCTCTCCTGTATTATATACATTACATGGGTCGGGGTTATAGACGGACGGCTCTCCTGTATTATATACATTACATGGGTCGGGGTTATAGACGGACGGCTCTCCTGTATTATATACATTACATGGGTCGGGGTTATAGACGGACGGCTCTCCTGTATTATATACATTACATGGGTCGGGGTTAGAGACGGACGGCTCTCCTGTATTATATACATTACAGGGGTCGGGGTTAGAGACGGACGGCTCTCCTGTATTATATACATTACATGGGTCGGGGTTATAGACGGACGGCTCTCCTGTATTATATACATTACATGGGTCGGGGTTAGAGACGGACGGCTCTCCTGTATTATATACATTACACGGGTCGGGGTTAGAGACGGACGGCTCTCCTGTATTATATACATTACATGGGTCGGGGTTATAGACGGACGGCTCTCCTGTATTATATACATTACACGGGTCGGGGTTATAGACGGACGGCTCTCCTGTATTATATACATTACATGGGTCGGGGTTATAGACGGACGGCTCTCCTGTATTATATACATTACATGGGTCGGGGTTAGAGACGGACGGCTCTCCTGTATTATATACATTACAGGGGTCGGGGTTAGAGACGGACGGCTCTCCTGTATTATATACATTACATGGGTCGGGGTTATAGACGGACGGCTCTCCTGTATTATATACATTACACGGGTCGGGGTTAGAGACGGACGGCTCTCCTGTATTATATACATTACACGGGTCGGGGTTAGAGACGGACGGCTCTCCTGTATTATATACATTACACGGGTCGGGGTTAGAGACGGACGGCTCTCCTGTATTATATACATTACATGGGTCGGGGTTATAGACGGACGGCTCTCCTGTATTATATACATTACATGGGTCGGGGTTAGAGACGGACGGCTCTCCTGTATTATATACATTACAGGGGTCGGGGTTAGAGACGGACGGCTCTCCTGTATTATATACATTACATGGGTCGGGGTTAGAGACGGACGGCTCTCCTGTATTATATACATTACATGGGTCGGGGTTATAGACGGACGGCTCTCCTGTATTATATACATTACATGGGTCGGGGTTAGAGACGGACGGCTCTCCTGTATTATATACATTACAGGGGTCGGGGTTAGAGACGGACGGCTCTCCTGTATTATATACATTACATGGGTCGGGGTTATAGACGGACGGCTCTCCTGTATTATATACATTACATGGGTCGGGGTTAGAGACGGACGGCTCTCCTGTATTATATACATTACAGGGGTCGGGGTTAGAGACGGACGGCTCTCCTGTATTATATACATTACATGGGTCGGGGTTATAGACGGACGGCTCTCCTGTATTATATACATTACACGGGTCGGGGTTACAGACGGGGGGCTCTCCTGTATTATATACATTACACGGGTCGGGGTTATAGACGGACGGCTCTCCTGTATTATATACATTACATGGGTCGGGGTTAGAGACGGACGGCTCTCCTGTATTATATACATTACATGGGTCGGGGTTAGAGACGGACGGCTCTCCTGTATTATATACATTACAGGGGTCGGGGTTATAGACGGACGGCTCTCCTGTATTATATACATTACATGGGTCGGGGTTATAGACGGACGGCTCTCCTGTATTATATACATTACATGGGTCGGGGTTAGAGACGGACGGCTCTCCTGTATTATATACATTACATGGGTCGGGGTTAGAGACGGACGGCTCTCCTGTATTATATACATTACAGGGGTCGGGGTTAGAGACGGGGGGCTCTCCTGTATTATATACATTACACGGGTCGGGGTTAGAGACGGACGGCTCTCCTGTATTATATACATTACATGGGTCGGGGTTATAGACGGGGGGCTCTCCTGTATTATATACATTACACGGGTCGGGGTTACAGACGGACGGCTCTCCTGTATTATATACATTACATGGGTCGGGGTTAGAGACGGACGGCTCTCCTGTAATCTCAGTGGGGGGTTGTCTGGCAAGGCAGGTATTTTCATCCCGCCATGTGCGGCTGGGTTGGTTTCCAGACAGGTGAGTAGAGAAGGCCTTGTGGTTCGCCCGGCGGTTGTGTCACGGCGAACTTTACTCGTTCGCCGAACATGCGAACTTTGACTTATGACACATCCATCAGGTGGTACAGGACGGCCAATGGAGACGTTTCAGCAGATGGACACACCCCCTACCTTATAAATAAACCCGATCTGGGCGCCATTTTACATTCAGTGTTTTGCCAGTGTAGGGAGAGGTTGCTGTGTGGAGCAGGACAGGCTGTTAGGCTGGGTTCACACCTGAGCGTTTTACAGCGCATTCCTACACGCTGTAAAAGGCTCAACAGGCAAAAACCAATGTTTCCCTATGGGCATGGTTCTCACCTGAGCGTTTTACAGCACGTACGAACGCGCTGTAAAACTCCCTACGCCCCAAGAAGTACAGGAGCTTCTTTGGGGCGTATTGTCGTGTGTAAGTCATTAGCAAGAACGCGCGTACGACGCGCGTTTCTAAAATACAAAAACGCCCCAAAATACGCCCGATAAAAATTTCTGTAAACAGCGCATATCGAATACGCTCAGGTCTGAACCCAGCCTTAGGGGGGAGGAGGCAGAACTCGCAGGGCACAGGAGGCATAAAGCAGACTGCTGATGTATGTGGAGCGAGCCATCCACCATGCACGGTCAAATCTGGTGCTCCCAGGATGCCGGCACATGGCTCCGCAGTGTGGGCTTTATCTAACATGTCCGCTGCTGACAATAGTGTTTCCATCTGCAGTTTGTGCCGTCAACGCATAAGTCGCGGTAAGCCCAACACTCACCTAGGGATGAACGCACCTGGCCTCCCATCACCGAGCCCAGTGGGAGCAACGCCGTCAGAACCCACAAAGCCACACTCCCGGCGCTCCACAACCTGCCTCTTCTCCTCTCTCCTCCCATTTGTCCTCCACTCCACCGTGCCGTTGTCGCGTTCATCTGGCAGAAGGCAGGCTTCCTTGCCCCAAATGTTCGAAAAGTTGATGACGCCGAATAACCTTCCTGTCCAAAGGCTGACCGCTGGCTTGTCAGAACTGCTAGCCCGCCAACTACTGTCATATAAATTGGTGGACTCGGAGGCCTTTAGAAAATTAGTTGCCATTGGCACACCGCAATGGAAGGTCCCCAGAAGGAAATATTTCTCCCAGAAGGGCATCCCAGAGCTATATGGCCACGTTCAGCGGCAATTGAATATATTTATGGCACACAGTGTCAGTGCCAAGATACATCTGACCACAGACACGTGGTCTAGCAAATACGGGCAGGGAAGGTCCATAACTTTTACTGCCCACTAGGTGAACCTTCTGACGGCTGTCAAGCATGTAACCCGTGGCACCCGTGTAGATTTGGTGTTACCGCCACCGATTGCATGCAGGCCTGCCTCTTTTTTCCTCCTCCTACTCCATCCTCCGTCTCCTCCTCGGCTGACTTCTCCTCTTCCGCTGCACCCCCCAAGCTCACCAGAACCTATTCAACGTGCCAGGTGAGACGTTGCCATGCTGTGCTGCGGTTGTTGTGTCTGGAAGCCAAGAGCCACACTAGTCCTGCACTGCTTTCAGCTCTGCGGTCACAGGCCGATCAGTGGCTAACCCCGCTCAATTTGACAGTTGGTAAAGTGGTGCGGGACAACGGTGCCAATCTGCTGAGCGCGCTGAAACAGGGCAAAATGACACACGTGCCGTGCATGGGACAAGTCCTGGACGTAGTCGTGCAGCGATTCGTTGCCAAATACCCCGGGGTCCAGGACGTCTTGCGGCAGGCCAGGAAAATCTCGGGCCATTTCAGAAGATCTTACACGGCCATGGCTCGCCTTGCTGATGTTCAGCGGCGACACCACCTGCCCGTCAGACGTCTGATTTGTGACTGCCCGACGCGCTGGAACTCCACCTTGTATATGCTTGATAGGCGGCTCCAGCAGAAAACGTGCCGTTAACGACTACCTGTACGAACTCTGCGGCAGGACAGGTTCTGGGGAGCTTGGTTTCTTTCACCGCGCCAGTGGCTGCTCATGCGCGACGCATGCAGACTTCTGCGGCCATTTGATAAGATCACCAAACTGGTCAGTCGCAGCCAGGACGCCATCAGTGACATCGTACCTTACGCCTTCTTTCTGGAGCGTGCATTGCGTCGTGTCATTGATCAAGCCGTCGAGGAGCAGGAAGATGAGGAAGTCGCAATGCTGGATGAATTCCCAGGGGGGCTACTCCATCTGAGACAAGTCAGCAGGAGTCTGAAGAGGAGTCAGAGGAGGATGGTGCCGGGGAGGAGGAGGAGGAAGAAGAGCAGGCTTTAAACGTTTCTGGGATCCCTGGTGTTGTCCGTGGCTGGGGGGAGACCGAGGACGACATTCTCCTGGGCGATGAGCAGGAGCCAGGACGCTCCATCACTACCAATTTAGTGCAAATGGGGGCCTTCATGTTCCAGTGTTTGAAGAGGGACCCCCGTATAAAAAGCATAAAGGGCAAGGACCAGTACTGGGTGGCAACGTACTTAGACCCCCGGTACAAACACAAAATGGCGGACATGTTACCACCATCAGAGAGGGCTGTCAGAATGCAGCAATTCCAGGCCTTGCTGTGAGAGATGCTGCATTCTGCTGTTGCTGGCGGAGGAATTTACACCCACAGAGAAACAGTTGTGGGTACCAATCCTACCGTGCCTGCAAGAAGAGGGCGGTTTGAAGATGTGTTGGTCACTTCGTATATGAGATCATTCTTGCAGCCAACCCATCGACAGCCGCCCTCTGGATCCAGCCTCAGGGAACGCCTAGACCGACAGGTGTCCGACTACATTGGGTTAACGGCCGATGTGGACGCTCTGAGAAGTGATGAACCCCTGGACTACTGGTTGTGCAGGCTTGACCTCTGGCCAGAGCTGGCACAATTTTCCATGAAACTCTTGGCTCGCCCCTCTTCCAGTGTCCTGTCCGAAAGGACGTTCAGCGTAGCAGGGGGGATCGTGACCGATAAGCGCACTCGCCTAGCTCACGACAGTGTTGACTACCTCACATTTCTAAAAATAAGTGAGGCATGGATCTCTGAGGAATTCAACACCTGTGACGACCACGTGTAATTGAATTTCCTCATGCCAGCCCACACATATCCGCCACCACCCAGGACAAAGAATGGTCCTTGTCTTATGTAGGTACAGCGGCATAAAAGGCCTTTTCTGTCAGGTGAATGCCTAATGTTTTGGGCCTGAGGTATTCAAAGGGAGGATTTCATTAGCCATGTGTTTTTAATCCAATTTTCTATTTTTAGTTCTTTTAAACATATTTATTTGAGCTGTATTTGTACTGGCCTGCAGTAACATTGATATCCGTTGACCGTGTAATATACCTCCAGCCACATAATCACTTGATCTTTTCTGTCCGGTGAATGCCTAATGTTTGGGGCCTGTAGTCCAGTGGCCTACAGTAAAATTTGTATCCATTGATCACATAATGTACCTCGAGCCACATAATCCGAATTTCTTTTGTCAGGTGAATTCCTAACTTTTAAGGCCCCGTACTCCCGTGGCCTAAAATAAAAATTTTCTAGGCTCCAACAGGGCAGCCTAGCTCAGCAGAGAGGTCTGTTTTGGGGATCTGAGGCTTTGTGGAGGGCTGAGAGCCGGACGCTGGGGAAACAGGCCCCCTAAAGCCTGCTGTGGACTACTGGAGGCAGAATGTGTGAATTAACACAGAGACTGCAAAGTTACTGCTGGTTTGTGTAGTTGCCTCAACTGTGAATAAACACTGACATTTTGAGTTGAGAACTTGTATTTTGCCTCAGGGTAAGCGGACTCTCTATCTATATATATATCTATATCTATATCTATATCTATATATATCTATCTCAGTCCTGATCAAAAGTTTAAGACCACTTGAAAAATGGCAAAAAATCCAAGAACAAGAAGAAATGGGAGGGAGACAAAACATTTTTTGAGCATTCAATTTAATGAAAACAACGAATAAACTGAAACAGGCTGTTTTTCAGCTGATCAAAAGTTTAGGACCACACCTCCATTTTTGTAAACTTCCCTTGCCATCCATCCCCAAAGGTTCTCAATTGGATTTAGATCAGGGGAACACGCAGGATGGGCCAAAAGAGTGATGTTATTCTCCTGGAAGAAGTCCTTTGTCCTGCGGGCATTGTGTACTGTAGCGTTGTCCTGTTACCACCCAGACGAGGGCCCTCAGTCATGAGGAATGCTCTCTGCAACATCTGGACATAGCCAGCGGCCGTTTGACGCCCCTGCACTTCCTGAAGCTCCATTGTTCCACTGAAGGAAAAAGCCCCCCAGACCATTATGGCGTCCCCTCCTCTGTGGCGCGTAGAAAACATCTCAGGTGGGATCTGCTTGTCATGCCAGTAACGTTGGAAACCATCAGGACCATCAAGGTAAAAAAAATTCTCATCGGAGAATAAAACTTTCTTCCACCTTTTGAATGTCCCATGTTTGGTGCTCTCTTGCAAAGTCCAAACGAGCAGTTCTGCGACGTTCAAGGAGACGAGGTCTTTGAAGACGTTTTTTGTTTTTGAAGCCCTTCAGTCTCAGATGCCGTCTGATGGTTATGGGGCTGCAGTCAGCACCAGTAAGGGCCTTAGTAATTGCCTTAATTTGGGTCAAGGATCGTCCAGTGTCTTGACGGCTCAGTGCTGATGACATTTTTTTGGGGTCTTCCACTTGACTTTTTTGTTTCATAACCCTCAGGATCATTTAAGAAATTCCAAATGACTGTCTTAGTGCGTCCCACCTCAGCAGCGATGGCGGCTGTGAGAGACCCTGCTTATGCAGTTCAACAACCCGACCACCTTCAAAAAGGGAGAGTTTTTTTGCCTTTGCCATCACAATGTGTGACTACCTGACAGAGAATGACAATGAATCCACATCTTTGCACAGATTTGGCCTTTTAAAGGCATGTGGTCCTAAAATTTGGATCAGCTGAAAAACGGCCTGTTTCAGTTTATTCGTTGTTTTCTATTAATTGAAGTTTTCTCACTCCCACTTCTTGTTGTTGCATGTTGAAGCTCTACTTGGAACCTTGTTAAGATCCAACATTGCCATTTTTCAAGTGGTCTTAAACTTTTGATCAGGACTGTGTATGTGGGTATAAAAAAAAATATATAAATATATATAATATACACTGCTCAAAAAAATAAAGGGAACACTTAAACAACACAATGTAACTCCAAGTCAATCACACTTCTGTGAAATCAAACTGTCCACTTAGGAAGCAACACAGAGTGACAATCAATTCCACATGCTGTTGTGCAAGTGGGATAGACAACAGGTGGAAATTATAGGCAATTAGCAAGGCATCCCCAATAAAGGAGTGGTTCTGCAGGTGGTGACCACAGACTACTTCTCAGTTCCTATGCTTCCTGGCTGATGTTTTGGTCACTTTTGAATGCTGGCGGTGCTTTCACTCTAGTGGTAGCATGAGACGGAGTCTACAACCCACACAAGTGGCTCAGGTAGTGCAGCTTATCCAGGATGGCACATCAATGCGAGCTGTGGCAAGAAGGTTTGCTGTGTCTGTCAGCGTAGTGTCCAGAGCATGGAGGCGCTACCAGGAGAGAGGCCAGTACATCAGGAGACGTGGAGGAGGCCGTAGGAGGGCAACAACCCAGCAGCAGGACCGCTACCTCCGCCTTTGTGCAAGGAGGAACAGGAGGAGCACTGCCAGAGCCCTGCAAAATGACCTCCAGCAGGCCACAAATGTGCATGTGTCTGCTCAAACGGTCAGAAACAGACTCCATGAGGGTGATATGAGGGCCCGACGTCCACAGGTGGGGGTTGTGCTTACAGCCCATCACCGTGCAGGACGTTTGGCATTTGCCAGAGAACACCAAGATTGGCAAATTCGCCACTGGCGCCCTGTGCTCTTCACAGATGAAAGCAGGTTCACACTGAGCACATGTGACAGACGTGACAGAGTCTGGAGACGCCGTGGAGAACGTTCTGCTGCCTGCAACATCCTCCAGCATGACCGGTTTGGCATTGGGTCAGTAATGGTGTGGGGTGGCATTTCTTTGGAGGGCCGCACAGCCCTCCATGTGCTCGCCAGAGGTAGCCTGACTGCCATTAGGTACCGAGATGAGATCCTCAGACCCCTTGTGAGACCATATGTTGGTGCGGTTGGCCCTGGGTTCCTCCTAATGCAAGACAATGCTAGACCTCATGTGGCTGGAGTGTGTCAGCAGTTCCTGCAAGACGAAGGCATTGATGCTATGGACTGGCCCGCCCGTTCCCCAGACCTGAATCCAATTGAGCACATCTGGGACATCATGTCTCGCTCTATCCACCAACGACACGTTGCACCACAGACTGTCCAGGAGTTGGCAGATGCTTTAGTCCAGGTCTGGGAGGAGATCCCTCAAGAGACCGTCCGCCACCTCATCAGGAGCATGCACAGGCGTTGTAGGCAGGTCATACAGGCACGTGGAGGCCACACACACTACTGAGCCTCATTTTGACTTGTTTTAAGGACATTACATCAAAGTTGGATCAGCCTGTAGTGTGTTTTTCCACTTTAATTTTGAGGGTGACTCCAAATCCAGACCTACATGGGTTGAAAAATTTGATTTCCATTTTTTTATTTTTGTGTGATTTTGTTGTCAGCACATTCAACTATGTAAAGAACAAAGTATTTCAGAAGAATATTTAATTCAGATCTAGGATGTTATTTTTGTGTTCCCTTTATTTTTTTGAGCAGTGTGTGTGTGTGTGTGTGTGTGTGTGTGTATATATGTGTATATATATATATATATATATATATATATATGTACACTCCCCTAAAGAATTATTAGTGACCCCATACTAATACGGTGTTGGACCCCCTTTTGCCTTCAGAACTGCCTTAATTCTACGTGGCATTGATTCCACAAGGTGCTGACAGCATTCTTTAGAAATGTTGGCCCATATTGATAGGATAGCATCTTGCAGTTGATGGAGATTTGAGGGATGCACATCCAGGGCACCAAGCTCCCGTTCCACCACATCCCAAAGATGCTCTATTGGGTTGAGATCTGGTGACTGTGGGGCCATTTTAGTACAGTGAACTCATTGTCATGTTCAAGAAACCAATGTGAAATGATTCGAGCTTTGTGACATGGTGCATTATCCTGCTGGAAGTAGCCATCAGAGGATGGATACATGTTCTCATTCTGTTTACCCCAAATTCGGACTCTACCATTTGAATGTCTCAACAGATATCGAGACTCATCAGACCAGGCAACATTTTTCCAGTCTTCAACAGTCCAATTTTGGTGAGCTCGTGCAAATTGTAGCCTCTTTTTCCTATTTGTAGTGGAGATGAGTGGTACCTGGTGGGGTCTTCTGCTGTTGTAGCCCATCCACCTCAAGGTTGTGCGTGTTGTGGCTTCACAAATGCTTTGCTGCAGACCTCGGTTGTAACGAGTGGTTATTTCAGCCAACGTTGCTCTTCTATCAGCTTGAATCAGTCGGCCCATTCTCCTCTGACCTCTCGCATCCACAAGGCATTTTTGCCCACAGGACGGCCGCATACTGGATGTTTTTCCCTTTTCACACCATTCTTTGTAAACCCTAGAAATGGTTGTGCGTGAAAATCCCAGTAACTGAGCAGATTGTGAAATACTCAGACCGGCCCGTCTGGCACCAACAACCATGCCACGCTCAAAATGGCTTAAATCCCCTTTCTTTCCCATTCTGACATTCAGTTTGGAGTTCAGGAGATTGTCTTGACCAGGAGCCCCCCCCCTAAATGCATCGAAGCAACTGCCATGTGATTGGTTGGCTAGAGAATTGCATCAATGAGAAATAGAACAGGTGTTCCTAATAATTCTTTAGGTGTGTGTGTATATATGTATGTATGTATGTGTGTGTGTGTGTGTGTGTGTATATATGTATGTATATATATATATATAATATTTTGCAAGAAAAAGTATGTGAACCCTTTGGAATGATATGGATTTCTGCACAAATTGGTCATAAAATGTGATCTGATTTTCATCGAAGTCACAACAATAGACAATCACAGTCGGCTTAAACTAATAACACACAAAGAGTTAAATGTTACCATGTTTTTATTGAACACACCATGTAAACATTCACAGTGCAGGTGGAAAAAGTATGTGAACCCTTGGATTTAATAACTGGTTGAACCTCCTTTGGCAGCAATAACTTCCACCAAACGTTTCCTGTAGTTGCAGATCAGACACAACGGTCAGGAGTAATTCTTGGCCATTCCTCTTTACAGAACGGTTTCAGTTCAGCAATATTCTTGGGATGTCTGGTGTGAATCGCTCTCTTGAGGTCATGCCACAGCATCTCCATCGGGTTGAGGTCAGGACTCTGACTGGGCCACTCCAGAAGGTGTATTTTCTTCTGTTTAAGCCATTCTGTTGTAGATTTACTTCTATGCTTTGGGTCGTTGTCCTGTTGCAACACCCATCTTGTGTTGAGCTTCAGCTGGTGGACAGATGGCCTTAAGTTCTCCTGCAAAATGTCTTGATAAACTTGGGAATTCATTTTTCCTTCGATGATAGCAATCCGTCCAGGCCCTGACGCAGCAAAGCAGCCCCAAACCATGATGCCCCACCACCATACTTCACAGTTGGGATAAGGGTTTGAGGTTGGTGTGCTGTGCCTCTTTTTCTCCACACATAGTGTTGCGTGTTTCTTCCAAACAACTCAACTTTGGTTTCATCTGTCCACAGAATATTTTGCCAGTACTGCCGTGGAACATCCAGGTGCTCTTGTGCAAACTGTAAACGTGCAGCAATGTTTTTTTGGACAGCAGTGGCTTCCTCTGTGGTATCCTCCCATGAAATCCATTCTTGTTTAGTGTTTTACGTATCATAGATTCGCTAACAGGGATGTCAGCATATTCCAGAGACTTCTGTAAGTCTTTAGCTGACACTCTAGGATTCTTCTTCACCTCATTGAGCAGTCTGCACTGTGCTCTTGCAGTCATCTTTACAGGACGGCCACTCCTAGGGAGAGTAGCAGCAGTGCTGAACTTTCTCCATTTATAGACAATTTGTCTTACCGTGGACTGATGAACAGCAAGGCTTTTGGAGATACTTTTATAACCCTTTCCAGCTTTATGCAAGTCAACAATTCTTAATCGTAGGTCTTCTGAGAGCTCTTTTGTGCGAGGCATCATTCACATCAGGCAATGCTTCTTGTGAAAAGCAAACCCAGAACTGGTGGTTACAGCTGCCCTGCCCTATAAAAAACACAACACCTCCAATCTCATCTCATTGATTGGAGTGAGGTGTCAGCCAACTGGAGTCCAATTAGCTCTTGGAGATGTCATTAGTCTAGGGGTTCACATACTTTTTCCACCTGCACTGTGAATGTTTACATGGTGTGTTCAATAAAAACATGGTAACATTTAACTCTTTGTGTGTTATTAGTTTAAGCAGACTGTGATTGTCTATTGTTGTGACTTAGATGAAGATCAGGTCACATTTTATGACCAATTTGTGCAGAAATCCATATCATTCCAAAGGGTTCACATACTTTTTCTTGCAAGTGTGTGTGTGTGTGTTTTGGTGCCTCACAACCTGGAATTGAGGATTTACATCATGTAATTTACAGAACATGCCGACTTTTTTGAAGATTTTTTTATTTATTTTTTTAATTGTGAAGTAGACAACAAATAGGACAAAATACCAGAAAGTCAATGTGCAGAACTAATCACCCCCTACAGTCAGTACTTTGTAGAGCCCCTTCTGCAGCAATCACAGCTCCAAGTCGCTCTGGATAAGTCTCTAGGAGCAGTCGCCACATCTGACCGCTGGGATTGTTGCCCGTTCCTCCTTGCAGAACGGCTCCGGCTCCTTCAGGTCGGATGTTTGCGCTTGTGAACAGCGATCTTTACGTCTGACCACAGATTTCCTATTGGATTGAGATCTGGGCTGTGACTCGGCCATTCCAACACATTTACATGTTTCCTCTTAAACCCCCCAAGTGTTGCTTTAGCCGTGTGTTTGGGGTCATTGTCCTGCTGGAAGGTGAGCCTCCGTCCTAGCCTCAGATCACGCACAGAGTGGGGCAGGTTCTGCTGAAGAATATCCCTGTATTTAGCACCTTCCAGTGTACCAGTCCCCCCAGTATGATGCTGCCATCACCATGTCTCACCGGGGATGGTGTTCTTTGGGTGATGTGTTGGGTTTGCGCCAAACATAGCGTTTTCTTTGGCTGATAAGTTCCATGTTGGTCTCCTCAGACCAGAGCCCCTTCCTCCATACATTTGGGAGTCTCCTCAGACCAGAGCCCCTTCCTCCATACATTTGGGAGTCTCCCACAGGCCTTTTCACAACCTCACAACGCGCCTTTTGTTTTTAGCTGACAGTAATGGCTTTCTTCTGGCCGCTCTGCCATAAAGTCCAACTCTATAGAGCGTACGGCTTATTGTCGTCCTCTGTACAGATCCTCCAGTCTCTGCTGTGGAACTCTGCAGCTCCTCCAGGGTTACCTTAGGTCTCTGCTGCCCCTCTGATTAATGCCCTCCTTGCCCGGTCCGTCAGTTTTGGTGGGCGGCCGTCTCTGGCAGGTTTGCTGTTGTGCCATGTTCTTTCCATTTGGTCATAATAGATTTGATGGCGCTCCTGGGGATCATCACAGATTTGGGTATTTTTATAACCTAACCCGGACTTGTACTTCTCCACAACATTGTCCCTTACTTGTTTGGAGAGTTCCTCGGCCTTCATGGCAGTGTTCGGTCAGTGATGCCTCTTGCTTAGGTGATGCAGCCTCTGGTGTGTATATGTAATGACAGATCATGTGACACTTAGATTGCACACAGGTGACATCATGTCACTAATCATGTGACTTCTGAAGGTAATTGGTTGCACCAGAGCTTTCTATGTGCTTCCTAACAAAGGGGGTGAATACATACGCACAGGACAATTTCTGTTTTCTGAGCAATAGTTTTTTTTAAAAATATTTTTCTAATTTCACTTCACCGACTGAGACTATTGTGTTCTGATCCATCACATATAATTCAGATTAACAAAACATTGAATTTAAGGCTGTAATGTAACAAAATACAAAAAAAGTCAAGGTGGGGGGGATACTTTTGCAAGGCACTGTGTGTGTGTGTGTGTGTGTGTGTGTGTATATATATATATATATATATATATATATATATATATATATATATATATATATATATATATAATCACGCAGTGTTTGTGCTTTAGGGTGCATACCCTAATGCAATAGGCTGCGCACGCCTACGTATGGACCATGACCGATGGGTCTTCTCCAGCCCCTCCAGTAATCTATCACCCCGATCCGCCATGTGTCGAACTCTAGCGCCAGGAAGACAGCGCACTATTCAGTGATCCCGGTCTTTGTGACAGATCGCCCTATCTGTGCCCCTAATAATGGCGTCCCCCACTACCAGCACCCGTCTGCCCTGCTCTCCTGGTCCCCTGCTTACTGGAGCTGACATCCCCCTGACTGGCAGAGGAAGGGTCTGGCTGCAGCAGTGCCGTCCCTGGACTGACATCCCCTCATCTGCCAACCTTGTGTCGGACAGGGCTAGCCTCCCTGCACTCCTCCCTCTACCCCGCTTTCTAACTGCTATCCAGCTAGCTACCTCACTCTCCTGAGCCTCCTCGCTACCACCCTCCCCCACATCTGCCCCATAGAGCGCTTGCTCAGTGAGCAGCAAACTCTTTTCCAAATTGTTAACTCTTCTCAGTGTTGAAACTCCCCCAGATACTCGATGTGCGATTCCAAACGGGGAATTTGCTCACATTTTGAACAATGATATGCACCCTCCAACGGCTGCTCCAGAACTGAAGACATTAGACAAGAAGTGCACTGGACGGAGCTGTCAATAATGGGGATTACACAATAAAAGTGAAACATACAATACAGTGCAGTAGTAATAAACTGATTTTACTGAAGTCACACACTTATACAAACGCCCACTTGTATCAGACGCCCACTTGTATCAGACGCCCACTTGTATCAGACGCCCACTTGTATCAGACGCTCGATGCGCAAACTCTTTATATTCCTGGAGCTCTCAAAACCAGCCTGTTTTTGTTTCCTCTGGATTCAAAGGAAAGGGGCCAACACATCTTCAAACCGCCCTCTTCTTGCAGGCGCTGTAGGATTAGTACCCGCACCTGTTTCGCTGTCGGTGGAAATTCCTCTGCCTGCGCCCGCAACAGCAGAATGCAGCATCTCTCACAGCAAGGCCTGGAAATGCTGCATTCTGCCAGCCGTATGTGATGGTGGTAACATGTCCGCCATTTTGTGTTTGTATCGGGGGTCTTAGTACGTTGCCACCCAGTACTGATCCTTGCCCTTTATGCTTTTTATACGGGGGTCCCTCTTCAAACACTGGAACATGAAGGCCCCCATTTGCACTAAATTGTAAGCGGTGTAGCGGCCTGGCTCCTGCTCATCACCCAGGAGAATGTCGTCCTCGTTCTCCTCCCCCCATCCACGGACAACACCAGGAATCCAAGAAAAGTTTAAAGCCTGCTCTTCTTGCTCCTCCTCCTCCCCCCAACCACCATCCTCCTCTGACTCCTCTTCAGACTCCTGCTGACTTGTCTCAGATGGAGTAACCCCCCCTGGGAATTCATTCAGCATTGCGACTTCCTCATCTTCCTGCTCCTCGATGGCTTGATCAATGACACGGCGCAATGCACGCTCCAGAAAGAAGGCGTAAGGTACGATGTCACTGATGGCGCCCTGGCTGCGACTGACCAGTTTGGTGATCTCATCTAATGGCCGCAGAAGTCTGCATGCGTCGCGCATGAGCAGCCACTGGCGCGGTGAAAAGAAACCAAGCTCCGCAGAACCTGTCCTGCTGCAGAGTTCGTACAGGTAGTCGTTAACGGCACGTTTCTGCTGGAGCAGCCTATCAAGCATATACAAGGTGGAGTTCCAGCGCGTCGGGCTGTCACAAATCAGACGTCTGACGGACAGGTGGTGTCGCCGCTGAACGTCAGCAAGGCGAGCCATGGCCGTGTAAGATCTTCAGAAATGGCCAGAGATTTTCCTGTCCTGCCGCAAGACGTCCTGGACACCGGGGTATTTGGCAACGAATCGCTGCACGACTAAGTTCAGGACGTGTGCCATGCACGGCACATGTCACATTTTGCCCTGTTTCAGCGCGCTCAGCAGATTGGCACCATTGTCGCACACCACTTTACCAACTGTCAAATTGAGCCACAGCCACTGATCGGCCTGTGACCGCAGAGCTGAAAGCAGTGCAGGACCGGTGTGGCTCTTGGCTTCCAGGCACAACAGCCGCAGCACAGCATGGCAACGTCTCACCTGGCACATCGAATAGGTTCTGAGGATCTTGGGCGGCGCAGCAGAAGAGACGGTAGCAGTGGAAAAGCAGGAGTCAGCCAAGGAGGAGACAGAGGACGGAGTAGGAGGAGGAGGAGAAGGGGCAGGCCTGCATGCAATCCGAGGCGGTAACACCAAATCCACATGGGTGCCACGGGTTACATGCTTGATGGCCGTCAGAAGGTTCACCCAGTGGGCAGTAAAAGTTATGGACCTTACCTGCCCGTGTTTGCTACACCACGTGTCTGTGGTCAGATGTATCTTGGCACCGACACTGTGTGCCAGAGATATATTCAATTGCCGCTGAACGTGGCCATATAGCTCCGGGATGCCCTTCTGGGAGAAATATTTCCTTCCGGGGACCTTCCATTGCGGTGTGCCAATGGCCACAAATTTTCTAAAGGTCTCTGAGTCCACCAGTTTATATGACAGTAGTTGGCGGGCTAGCAGTTCCGACAAGCCAGCGGTCAGCCGTTGGGCAAGAGGATTATCCGTCATCTTTTTTCGCTCGAACATTTGGGCCACGGAAGCCTGCCTTCTGTCAGATGAACGCGACGACTGCACGGTGGAAGGTGGAGTGGAGGACAAATGGGAGGAGAGAGGAGAAGAGGCAGGACGTGGAGCGCCGGGAGTGTGGCCTTGTGGGTTCTGACGGCGTTGCTCCCGCTGGGCTCGGTGATGGGAGGCCAGGTGCCTTCTTAAGGCGGTCGTCCCTAGGTGAGTGTTGGGCTTAACACGACTTATGGGTTGACAGCACAGGCTGCAGATGGCAACACTATTGTCAGCAGCGGACACATTTACAAAAAATGCTGCGGAGACATGTGCCGGCATCCTGGGAGCTCCAGATGTGACCATGCATGGGGAATGGCTCGCTCCAGATAAATTTGCAGTCTGCTTTTTGCCTCCTGTGCACTGAGTTCTGTCTGCTTCTCCTCCCTATCTGCTGCTCCGTCTCTCCCTCTGAACTCCCATTCCTCTCTTGTGGGCACCCACGTGACGTCCATATACACGTCATCATCGTCACCTTCACCACCACTGACATTTGAGATCTCTGAGTAGGCAGCAACAGCGGGACCTCCCTCCTTGGGCTGATCTGGTTACTGTCGTCAGACCGCTAGGTGGCAGCCGTTGATACCTCCTCTTCCTCATCCAATGCCAAGAATGGCTGCGCATCGGTAAGGTCTGGGAATGGATGGGAAAATAATTCCTCTGACTCGAGCGGAGGGGCTATGGTGGTGGTGGTGTCTTTGGGGGTGCACACAGCAGAGAGTGAGGAGGGTGCACACAGCAGAGGATGAGGAGGGTGCACACAGCAGAGGATGAGGAGGGTGCACACAGCAGAGGATGAGGAGGGTGCACACAGAGGGTGAGGAGGGTGCACACAGAGGGTGAGGAGGGTGCACACAGAGGGTGAGGAGGGTGCACACAGAGGGTGAGGAGGGTGCAGATAGAGAGGATGAGGGTGCAGAAGAGGAAGGCTGAGTGAGCCACTCAACCAACTCTGGTGCGTCCTTTGACGTAATCGCACGCACCTTCTGCAACTTCCCACTTAGGCTCCGGCCTGGTGCACCTGCCCGACCCTGCGGAATGGCCTGTCTCTTCCTCTGCCTGTCATTTTCAAAATGACCCTGTGAGAAAGGTCCCTGTAGAAGAGCAGTATTTGTGGAAGCAGGTATATCGCAGGCCTCAATCAGTATTTGGTGGAAGCAGGTATATCAATACCCTGTATCAGTATTTTGTGGAAACGGGTGTATAGAACCCAATAATGAGTATTTGCTGGAGGCTGGTAAATCAAACCCCTTAATCAATATTTGCTGGAAGCTGGTTTATCACACCCCTTAATCAGTTTTGTTGGGGCGACTGGTAAATCACACCAGTTGCAATTAGTTGTTCCAATGTCGTTTGCCCCTCTGTGTGGCTGCAGTATTACAGCAGAACCGCACACAACTGCTGCACAATACAAATGCACTATAATACACTGTCTATATTAGAAAGCATATTATAAGTATATCGCACCCTCTGTATATCACACCTATCGATAGCACAACGTTACCAGTCCTTACAAGGACTCTTGTGGCCCTATTAGCCAGTGTTTGGTGCCCCTAATAGTCTGTCCCTGCTCCACACAGCAACCTCTCCCTACGCTGGCAAAAGACTGAATGTAAAATGGCGGCCAGATCGGCTCTATTTTTAAGGTAGGGGGTGTGTCCATGTGCTGGAACGTCTCCATTGGCTGTCCTGTACCACCTGATGGATGGGTCAGGGGTCAAAGTTCTGCACAATGTAAAGAATATGGCGCTGGCGGACATCACCATATGTTCGGCAAACTGCGAACGAGCAAAGTTTGCCACAAAACGACCGCCAGGCGAACCGCAAGATATACAGTACAGACCAAAAGTTTGGACACACCTTCTCATTCAAAGAGTTTTCTTTATTTTCATGAATTTGAAGGCATCAAAACTATGAAGTAACACATGTGGAATTATATACATAACAAACAAGTGTGAAACAACTGAAAATATGTCATATTCTAGGTTCTTCAAAGTAGCCACCTTTTGCTTTGATTACTGCTTTGCACACTCTTGGCATTCTCTTGATGAGCTTCAAGATGTAGTCCCCTGAAATGGTCTTCACTTCACAGGTGTGCCCTGTCAGGTTTAATAAGTGGGATTTCTTGCCTTATAAATGGGGTTGGGACCATCAGTGGCGTTGAGGAGAAGTCAGGTGGATACACAGATGATAGTCCTACTGAATAGACTGTTAGCTGCTTTTTTCTTGCCATAATACAAATTCTAAGTAAAGAAAAAACGAGTGGCCATCATTACTTTAAGAAATGAAGGTCAGTCAGTCAGCCGAAAAATTGGGAAAACTTTGAAAGTAAGGGCTATTTGACCATGAAGGAGAGTGATGGGCTGCTGCGCCAGATGACCTGGCCTCCACAGTCACCGGACCTGAACCCAATCGAGATGGTTTGGGGTGAGCTGGACCGCAGAGTGAAGGCAAAAGGGGCAACAAGTGCTAAGCATCTCTGGGAACTCCTTCAAGACTGTTGGAAGACCATTTCAGGGGACTACCTCTTGAAGCTCATCAAGAGAATGACAAGAGTGTGCAAAGCAGTAATCAAAGCAAAAGGTGGCTACTTTGAAGAACCTAGAATATGACATATTTTCAGTTGTTTCACACTTGTTTGTTATGTATATAATTCCACATGTGTTAATTCATAGTTTTGATGCCTTCATAGTCATGAAAATAAAGAAAACTCTTTGAATGAGAAGGTGTGTCCAAACTTTTGGTCTGTACTGTATATATTACATGGGTCAGGGTTATGTATGGACAGATGTATAGGAGACCTGCCCCCCAGCACTGGGACACAAGCTATCCCACTCTATAATCGGTGGGGGATACTGGTGATAGGAGGGGGGCACCTGTTAGTTGATCTGGGGGGCTTGTGTAGACTCCAGCACGGTCAGTGAGCGTCCTGTGAGCATGCCATGGACTGTTACAGGACTCGGGCCTTATTCACACAGACGGTGATTTCCATCATCCATTGGGAGTCAATACCAGGTCCCCAGAACAGGGGCAGATCTTTCCCTTCTACCTGATCTCTGTGGAGGCTCCAGTCCTGGTTTTGGATCACAATCTCTGATGGAAATCACTGACCAAACACTGAAGTGTTAATTTGGTCTAAAGGGCTGACCTCCCTGTGGCCCCTGGGTTGTGCTTCATCCAGTAACTCAGATTTTGCAGACACCATTTTTCTTCTGTGGATTGTTTTTTGCTTTATTGATCAGGCGCGGCCTCTGATGCCACCAGATGTAAGGCGGCTATCCTGTGTGTCCATGTTTGACCCTTTAAACAGGCTAGCCCGTCACCTGCAGACCGCTGATGAGGGGTGGGAGGCCTAGGTCAGGATATGGTGGGTTCTAGAACTCCTTATGGAGACTTGTAGGGCGGCTGAGCAGACCGACCAACTCTGTAAACAAAGAGGGAGGGATCTGTCCCGCACTAGGCCACGCCTCTAACTCCGCCCAAAACATAACGGTACACTTAATCCCTCCCAGTCACCTCAATGCCTCGTCTAGTCATTACTCCCCCTTCATGCTACCACACAGTATTTATACCCACATTGTGCCTCCCCCCCAGTAATATGCCCGCATTGTGCCTCCCCCCCAGTAATATGTCCACATTGTGCCTCCCCCCAGTAATATGTCCACATTGTGCCCCCCCCCAGTAATATGTCCATATTGTGCCTCCCCCCCAGTAATATGTCCACATTGTGCCTCCCCCCCAGTAATATGTCCACATTGTGCCCCCCCCAGTAATATGTCCACATTGTGCCTCCCCCCAGTAATATGTCCACATTGTGCCCCCCCCAGTAATATGTCCACATTGTGCCTCCCCCCCAGTAATATGTCCACATTGTGCCTCCCCCCCAGTAATATGTCCACATTGTGCCTCCCCCCCAGTAATATGTCCACATTGTGCCTCCCCCCCAGTAATATGTCCACATTGTGCCTCCCCCCCCAGTAATATGTCCACATTGTGCCTCCCCCCCCAGTAATATGTCCACATTGTGCCTCCCCCCCAGTAATATGTCCACATTGTGCCTCCCCCTCCAGTAATATGTCCACATTGTGCCCCCCCCAGTAATATGTCCACATTGTGCCTCCCCCCCCAGTAATATGTCCACATTGTGCCTCCCCCTCCAGTAATATGTCCACATTGTGCCTCCCCCCAGTAATATGCCCACATTGTGCCTCCCCCCAGTAATATGCCCACATTGTGCCCCTCCCCCCCCAGTAATATGTCCACATTGTGCCCCTTCCCCCCCAGTAATATGCCCACATTGTGCCCCTCCCCCCCCAGTAATATGTCCACATTGTGCCCCCCCCCCAGTAATATGTCCACATTGTGCCTCCCCCTCCAGTAATATGTCCACATTGTGCCTCCCCCCCCAGTAATATGTCCACATTGTGCCTCCCCCCCAGTAATATGTCCACATTGTGCCTCCCCCCCAGTAATATGCCCACATTGTGCCTCCCCCTCCAGTAATATGTCCACATTGTGCCCCTCCCCCCCCAGTAATATGTCCACATTGTGCCCCCCCCCCAGTAATATGTCCACATTGTGCCTCCCCCTCCAGTAATATGTCCACATTGTGCCTCCCCCCCCAGTAATATGTCCACATTGTGCCTCCCCCCCAGTAATATGTCCACATTGTGCCTCCCCCCCAGTAATATGCCCACATTGTGCCTCCCCCTCCAGTAATATGCCCACATTGTGCCTCCCCCTCCAGTAATATGTCCACATTGTGCCTCCCCCCCAGTAATATGTCCACATTGTGCCTCCCCTCCAGTAATATGTCCACATTGTGCCCCCCCCCCAGTAATATGCCCACATTGTGCCTCCCCCCCAGTAATATGTCCACATTGTGCCTCCCCCTCCAGTAATATGTCCACATTGTGCCTCCCCCCCCAGTAATATGTCCACATTGTGCCTCCCCCCCCCAGTAATATGCCCACATTGTACCTCCCCTCCAGTAATATGCCCACATTGTGCCTCCCCCTCCAGTAATATGTCCACATTGTGCCTCCCCCTCCAGTAATATGCCCACATTGTGCCCCTCCCCCCCCCAGTAATATGCCCACATTGTGCCTCCCCCTCCAGTAATATGTCCACATTGTGCCTCCCCCTCCAGTAATATGTCCACATTGTGCCTCCCCCTCCAGTAATATGTCTACATTGTGCCCCCCCTCCAGTAATATGTCCACATTGTGCCTCCCCCTCCAGTAATATGCCCACATTGTGCCTCCCCCCCCGTAATATGCCCACATTGTGCCCCCCCTCCAGTAATATGTCCACATTGTGCCTCCCCCTCCAGTAATACGTCCACATTGTGCCTCCCCCTCCAGTAATATGTCTACATTGTGCCCCCCCTCCAGTAATATGTCCACATTGTGCCTCCCCCTCCAGTAATATGCCCACATTGTGCCTCCCCCCCAGTAATATGCCCACATTGTGCCTCCCCCCCAGTAATATGCCCACATTGTGCCCCCCTTCAGTAATATGCCCACATTGTGCCCCCCCCCCCAGTAATATGTCCACATTGTGCCTCCCCCCCAGTAATATGTCCACATTGTGCCTCCCCCCCAGTAATATGTCCACATTGTGCCTCCCCCCCAGTAATATGTCCACATTGTGCCTCCCCCCCAGTAATATGTCCACATTGTGCCTCCCCTCCAGTAATATGTCCACATTGTGCCTCCCCCTCCAGTAATATGTCCACATTGTGCCTCCCCTCCAGTAATATGTCCACATTGTGCCTCCCCCCCAGTAATATGTCCACATTGTGCCTCCCCCCCAGTAATATGTCCACATTGTGCCTCCCCCTCCAGTAATATGTCCACATTGTGCCTCCCCCTCCAGTAATATGTCCACATTGTGCCTCCCCCCCAGTAATATGTCCACATTGTGCCTCCCCCTCCAGTAATATGTCCACATTGTGCCTCCCCTCCAGTAATATGTCCACATTGTGCCTCCCCCTCCAGTAATATGTCCACATTGTGCCTCCCCTCCAGTAATATGTCCACATTGTGCCTCCCCCCCAGTAATATGCCCACATTGTGCCTCCCCCCCAGTAATATGTCCACATTGTGCCTCCCCCCCAGTAATATGTCCACATTGTGCCTCCCCCTCCAGTAATATGTCCACATTGTGCCTCCCCCTCCAGTAATATGTCCACATTGTGCCCCCCCCAGTAATATGTCCACATTGTGCCTCCCCCCCAGTAATATGTCCACATTGTGCCTCCCCCCCAGTAATATGTCCACATTGTGCCTCCCCCCCAGTAATATGTCCACATTGTGCCTCCCCCTCCAGTAATATGTCCACATTGTGCCCCCCCAGTAATATGTCCACATTGTGCCTCCCCCTCCAGTAATATGTCCACATTGTGCCTCCCCCCCAGTAATATGTCCACATTGTGCCCCCCCTCCAGTAATATGTCCACATTGTGCCTCCCCCTCCAGTAATATGCCCACATTGTGCCCCTCCCCCCCCCAGTAATATGCCCACATTGTGCCTCCCCCCAGTAATATGTCCACATTGTGCCCCCCCCCCCAGTAATATGTCCACATTGTGCCTCCCCCCAGTAATATGTCCACATTGTGCCTCCCTCCAGTAATATGTCCACATTGTGCCTCCCCCTCCAGTAATATGCCCACATTGTGCCCCTCCCCCCCCCAGTAATATGCCCACATTGTGCCTCCCCCCAGTAATATGTCCACATTGTGCCCCCCCTCCAGTAATATGTCCACATTGTGCCTCCCTCCAGTAATATGTCCACATTGTGCCCCCCCTCCAGTAATATGTCCACATTGTGCCTCCCCCCCAGTAATATGTCCACATTGTGCCTCCCCCCAGTAATATGTCCACATTGTGCCTCCCCCTCCAGTAATATGTCCACATTGTGCCTCCCCCCCAGTAATATGTCCACATTGTGCCCCCCCTCCAGTAATATGTCCACATTGTGCCTCCCCCTCCAGTAATATGTCCACATTGTGCCTCCCCCTCCAGTAATATGTCCACATTGTGCCTCCCCCCCAGTAATATGTCCACATTGTGCCCCCCCTCCAGTAATATGTCCACATTGTGCCTCCCCCCCAGTAATATGTCCACATTGTGCCCCCCTCCAGTAATATGTCCACATTGTGCCCCCCCTCCAGTAATATGCCCACATTGTGCCCCCCTCCAGTAATATGCCCACATTGTGCCCCTCCCCCCCCAGTAATATGCCCATTGTGCCCCCCCCCAGTAATATGCCCACATTGTGCCCCCCCTCCAGTAATATGCCCACATTGTGCCCCTCACAGAATGGAAAACATATAAACCCCACATACTTGCCTTGTTCCAAGCCGCAGGACATTGGCTGCTCTAGTCTGTGAAGGAGGCGGAGCTGACTGTCATCTCCGCCCCCGCACAGACCAGATGTGTGGAGGAATGATTGGGCAGGGGGCCGTTGCCGGTGACGGCTCACTGCTTCATTATGGCAACTCTCTGCTTCCTATAGATGCAGGGACAGCTGCCAGAAAGCGGGACATACCTCCCCCGTACTGGAACAGTCACGGAAATCCGGGACTGTCCTGCCGGATCAGGGATGGTTGGGAGGTATGCTGGTGGCATTAGAGGCGGAGCTTGTTAAGAGCTCATTTACATATTTCTTCCCAGAATTCCAAAGCCTCCTCACGCTGATTAAGTCACTTTCTCCAAGCATAGATGGTAACCCCCAAGTCCTTGCATGACTTGTGAAATGCTAAGATAAAAATGGGTGCCATATGGCGGCACACCCTACAGGCCTCTGTGGTCGGCACTAGGGTCTACTGGCCAGGAATTGGTCACTTGTGATAGTCGACCAGCGTAGAAACCATATGTATTGAGGATAAATGGGAATGTAATAGTTTGGTTGGGCCATCTAGACAGTCACCTAGTTGGTCGCTGGGACATGCAATGAGGTGCTTGGACATTATAGGATTGAAGGATTGGAGTAGATGGAAGTGAATTTATATGGAACCACTAGAGATAGAAGTCTCCTGAAGCCATCGTTCTTCAGACCCCCCCCCCCATCATGCAAGGTCCAGCGTGATTTCAGACGAGCCCCAGCCCTTTAGTGCAGATCTCACTATTGCAGCCCGTACCCTGAGAACAGGAGGATCCTTGCTCTTCCTAAATGTGGACTAAGGACAGCGATGGCATTCCTAAAAAGGTGAGGAAACTAGTATAGCCCCAGAGTGAAGGCGACATCCGGTGCCTGCAGTATCAGGGAAAGGTCTGCACATGGTTCAGGGCAAGCAGGTAACGTCAGCCGTCTACGCCTCAGGACACCTGACTTGTGACGCAGCCTGTAAGTCCCTGTCTGGACAGCAGACAACTCTTCATCTTACTGTTACTGTAGAGCGTCAGTGGTGCCGAGTCCTGGTTTAACGTGTCCTAATTAATTCATAATTCACCTAGGGCAATGATTAATCCATGGGTGTCTGCTGTCTCCACATCTGTCAAGAAAGGGGAAACTATGGTAAGTGGCAAGTGTCTATGGCTCACTACACCAGCCTCCTCAAACATCTGTTCTTCATGTGCATGAAGCTCAACCTCTGGCAGATCGGATTCCTCTGAACCCCAGAGATGTTTCTTTTAGTGTCCAGTAAAGCGATGACTTTCTGGGAACTTCCTTGAGCTAAAATATAGGTTTCTATAGCTGTACTGAAATCTGCCTCCGGACTTTTATGTACTCAGCAGCTCTTGACTTGAATTCTTGAATAATCTTGTCGTCAAGTTTTTAAGCCTTATTTATAAAATCTTATTTTTAGTTCTGTCACCAACTATCCCAATCTGTCTTGTGAACAGGGGAGAAAATGTCAGCGGTGGACCTGAATGACGGAGACACGACAGAGAGGTAAATGCCTTCGATGCATAATAGAGGCTTAAGGATTTGGTGGTGGTCTCGTATGTGCGTAGGATAGACGGATGATCCTCTATTCCTTACTGCAGCTTTGTGGATCTATCTGAGAGTGATGAAACCGTACAAGAAAAGGAGCAGCTGCTGCAGGAATGTCAAACGGAGCAAGTCCAAATGAATTCTGAACAGGAACCCGACCCATCTCAGGATATCACGTGTGACTACAAAACAGAAGGGTCACCGAGGAATGAAGGACTGGCATACAGAGAAGAAAAGCCATCGCAAGAACCCAAAGAGCCAGGCAAGGACACTGGTTATCAGGAGACTCAAGAAACCAGCACCAAAGACAGACATGAAAACTCTCCAGAAGAGGACTACTCAAATTCAGTTCCCTATACACCAGGTGAGATGTTGGGACCACAAGAAGATGCTGAATATGACAACGGGATGCCTGGAGAAGCCAACCAGGAAACCCAAACAGGAGGTGATTCATATGGAAGTCCACAAGAGACACCAAGTGGGGGATCCCAAGATGAAGCTGTGGAAGAACACAATGCAACTCTCTCCAATAAACCAGAACCTCACGTCAGTCAAGATGACAAAGGGGGATCCATGGCATGTAAAAAGTTTAAAGAAGGAAACTTCCAAGAGACTACATCCCAGAAGGAAAGTGGAGCTGTCCACACAGAAGAAGCCATGGAGGATTTGCAAGAAGTTAATGCAAAGAAAGAACTACATGACAATCAAACTGATGAAGGGATAGATGAAGAATCTCTGGACAGAAAAGACACATCTCCTGATGATCATTTGGAAGAACAGAAGATGACCATGCATGAAAGAGACCAGGAGCAGACTGGGAGAACCAGGGACAACATGTCTGACTGCACGTGTGAGGAACAGCCAGTGGAACCACTGCAGCTGAAAACTGAGGGTGAGTAGATGTATCCTCCACAAAATGATTTATCTCAGATATATTGTGTGCCCAAATTGCCCTGGTGACTTTAAGGATGGTTTTTACAGGCCAGAAGTTGTCGTGTACTTGCCTATCTGCACTCCTGTGGCAAGTGCAGCCTCGATAATGCAGCCTGACCAGTGTTGCCCCATTACCATGGCAAAGAGCCCAGCTGACAGTGGGACTGATCGGGCCTATCGGGGAGCAGGGACACTAGGCTAGCACAGGCATCATGTGCTTCCTGTCGTGGGTTATTTAAACAAGCAACTGCTAGCCACAGTTGCCTGTGATTGGTCTCCCTGCCCCATAAGCTTTGTTCTATGCTCTCTGGATTCTAGATCTGACCTCCTGCCTGTTGATGACCTTGCCTCTGTCTGCTGACTTTGTTTCTGACTTTCTCTCCTGGTGCCGACCCTGTCTGCTATTTTATGCTCTTTTTTTGGTTTCGACTTGGGCTTGTTGTTTTTTGCTCTTTAATTCATATTTGGCTCTAGTCATTCTTGGCTGGGTCTGACCTGGTCGGTCTGACTGCCGCCCCCCGATTAGGTCCTTTGCAATTAACCAGGTTCGGGTCCATAGGCCAGTTGGATGATCCGCTATTAACTGCTGCCACCAAGTAGGTAGGGACAGTGGTGTGGGTGGAATTTAGGGCTTCACTGTTCTCCTTTTTTGTGTTTTTTAAACTAAACCAGTTGCTTTTAACCCTGCAAAGCCTGCGTGATTGAGACAGCACAAAGTCCTTATTCCAGTCTCCAAATATTTAGTGTGAATTGGTAAAATATACACTGCTCAAAAAAATTAAGGGAACACAAAAATAACACATCCTAGATCTGAGTTAATTAAATATTCTTCTGAAATACTTTGTTCTTTACATAGTTGAATGTGCTGACAACAAAATCACACAAAAATAAAAAATGGAAATCAAATTTTTCAACCCATGGAGGTCTGGATTTGGAGTCACACTCAAAATTAAAGTGGAAAAACACACTACAGGCTGATCCAACTTTGATGTAATGTCCTTAAAACAAGTCAAAATGAGGCTCAGTAGTGTGTGTGGCCTCCAGGTGCCTGTATGACATCCCTACAACGCCTGTGCATGCTCCTGATGAGGTGGCGGACGGTCTCCTGAGGGATCTCCTCCCAGACCTGGACTAAAGCATCTGCCAACTCCTGGACAGTCTGTGGTGCAACGTGACGTTGGTGGATAGAGCGAGACGTGATGTCCCAGATGTGCTCAATTGGATTCAGGTCTGGGGAACGGGCGGGCCGTCTTGCAGGAACTGCTGACACACTCCAGCCACATGAGGTCTAGCATTGTCTTGCATTAGGAGGAACCCAGGGCCAACCGCACCAGCATATGGTCTTACAAGGGGTCTGAGGATCTCATCTTGGTACCTAATGGCAGTCAGGCTACCTCTGGCGAGAACATGGAGGGCTGTGCGGCCCTCCAAAGAAATGCCACCCCACACCATTACTGACCCAATGCCAAACCGGTCATGCTGGAGGATGTTGCAGGCAGCAGAACGTTCTCCACGGCGTCTCCAGACTGTCACGTGTGCTCAGTGTGAACCTGCTTTCATCTGTGAAGAGCACAGGGTGCCAGTGGCGAATTCGCCAATCTTGGTGTTCTCTGGCAAATGCCAAACGTCCTGCACGGTGTTGGGCTGTAAGCACAACCCCCACCTGTGGACGTCGGGCCCTCATATCACCCTCATGGAGTCTGTTTCTGACCGTTGGAGCAGACACATGCCCATTTGTGGCCTGCTGGAGGTCATTTTGCAAGGCTCTGGCAGTGCTCCTCCTGTTCCTCCTTGCACAAAGGCGGAGGTAGCGGTCCTGCTGCTGGGTTGTTGCCCTCCTACGGCCTCCTCCACGTCTCCTGATGTACTGGCCTGTCTCCTGGTAGCGCCTCCATGCTCTGGACACTACGTTGACAGACACAGCAAACCTTCTTGCCACAGCTCGCATTGATGTGCCATCCTGGATAAGCTGCACTACCTGAGCCACTTGTGTGGGTTGTAGACTCCGTCTCATGCTACCACTAGAGTGAAAGCACCGCCAGCATTCAAAAGTGACCAAAACATCAGCCAGGAAGCATAGGAACGGAGAAGTGGTCTGTGGTCACCACCTGCAGAACCACTCCTTTATTGGGGGTGTCTTGCTAATTGCCTATAATTTCCACCTGTTGTCTATCCCATTTGCACAACAGCATGTGAAATTGATTGTCACTCAGTGTTGCTTCCTAAGTGGACAGTTTGATTTCACAGAAGTCTGATTGACTTGGAGTTACATTGTGTTGTTTAAGTGTTCCCTTTATTTTTTTGAGCAGTGTACCAATAATCCTAATTTAATCCCAGCAATTCTTTAGATTGCATATTCTTGTGCCTCGTGCCACTTCAGACTCTTGCACCTGACTACCATTTAAAGCCAGTCTTCCTTCTAAAATACTACCTAGCAGGGGTATACAACCTGCAGCCTGGGGGCCACATGTGGCCCATAATGCCATTCTGCGCAGCTCCCATCTGGATACAAAAAGGCCCGTCTCCGTGTGACTGCTCACATGTAATTCCCATGTCAGAGGAATAGCACATAGGGCAGGAGCGGAGAGGGGTCAATGGGAATGGTGTCCTATGTGGCCCTTTGTTCAATATATCCCTTGACCCATCTGGCACTCCATAATGGAGCATGTCAGTTATAGAGGTGGCTATACATGCAAGCCACTCGCTCCACTGTAGTTTTTATGGGAGTTCTGAAATTCTGTTACTACAACACCCCTAATCTTTAATGTAGAGTACCACACATGTGTGATCCCCTCCTTGGAAAGCTGATTGGAGTGAGAAGGGGGCCCGACTTTTCTGACGGCTGGGAGCCCTGCAAGTGGAACTAGCATTTGTCATGAATGTTGTATAGTGGCCATTGCGAATTGTTTGACAATGTGGCTCTTGGCACAAAGGGTTGTACAATCTGCTATCTAGGATGCTGTGGATGATCCTCTATCTGTATACTAAAGGGCTGGAGTCTCCTCCTTTACTAGGCAGTGACTGGTTGCCATCTCTATGGACATCAAAGGTTAATGGTGTGGTCACTTTGAGAATGGAGAAATCTGGACCAGCAGCTATGTCTCCAGTCACAGTGCCACAGTTCTTCTCGGACATGGTCAAGAAGCATGGACAGAAGGTGGCACTATATGCCAGGATGGCCAATGAGTGGAAGGGGGTGACTTATTCTCAATATGAGCAGCAAAGCCGAACCATGGCCAAAGCTTTTCTGAAGGTAAGACCAAAACTGCAAAGTTTCTCTAAAGATGTGTCTTAAATCTGTTATATTACTGTTAGAGTGAATTCGCATATGGCAGATTTGAGTAAGAAAATGTATTCCACTCATGTGAATGAAGCACATGGATTTCTTCAAGCCCCAAAGTCTGATCGGTAGTAAGAAGCACTTCCTAGGTTTATAGTCGTCAAGAACCACTATAGGCCAGCCTGGACTCTTCTGAATTTAATGCAGGACTTCTTCTCTCTTGGAGCCACAGTCATTTTACCCTTCATATACAACACTTGGTTGACCATTGTTAAGTCCATCTTGGTTTCCAGGCTGCTTTGAGCTTTAATCTCCGCAGTCCACCTATATTTTCCATAGTTGGGGCCTATTTACATGACCATATTTTGAGGTCTTTGTGCAGAATGGACAGCACACTGAGTGGTGCTATTCCTACCATTTTTTAATCTGTGCCAGAAGCTCATAGCAGGTCTTGTCTTTGGCAGTGTCTCACGGAACACTGACCTGGAGACCATAGTCTCTATTGGTCGTCGGGTCCATGTTCTACACAGATATGCCAAAGTCAAAGCCATACTAAAAATAATCTGTGTCCAGTATGGACGTGTGAATAACCAGTTACTGAACGGAATCCATTACTTGTGTCTACAAAACGTCAGCAGCTCCAGCAGGAATTTCACGCTTCCCTAATTTGGGAATAGTTGGTTTGTGGACAATATTTTCTTTTCTTGCAGTTGGGCTTGGAGCGGTTTCATGCAGTTCTGATCCTTGGGTCTAACTCTCCGGAGTGGTTTATGGCAGACATTGCCGCGATGCTGGCTGGGTAAGGCGATATTGTGATGCTATTAGAACTGTCTGGTAGCTGATATCTAATCCTTCTGCCTCGTTTCCTTCAGGGGTTTGGCCATTGGCATTGATCCATTATCCAATGCGTCATTTTGCCTTAAGGTGGCGCTGGATTCCCGGGCTCAGATAGTGCTTGTAGATGACCACAACCAACTGGAGAAGATCCTGAAGGTGATGTCTGTGGGTGCATGGACTATACAATTGTAGAACTGATACTGCAAGTATCTTTGTGCATAGACCTAGCTAGTAATGAGCTAAGTTTTGAGAAATTTTATTTGGACGATTCGCTGAACTTCGTCAAGAAATTTGATACGTTCTGAATTTAATTTGTCACGAATTACAATAAATCTGCTATACCCAGGGCCCTCTGCCTAATCATATTCATCCCACTTGGTGGACCAATCTCAGTGTGAAGGCTTGGAACTTGGAGAGCTGGGCCATGTGCGTTACGTTCTAGTGGACCCACATTCACAGTTCATCCGTTCTGTAGGTACTGTGCTGTCAGTATTACAGGTGTCATTTATCACCGTCTACATCCCTGTACAGGGCACCAAGATTCATAGCTAATCCCTTCAGTTAAACAAAAAGAAAAGCATACAGCAGCCTTCAGTAAAGCAAATATCCTGAGGGCACCTTGCAGGAGCTGTGTCCAAATGGCTCCTTAACCCTCTGGCATCAAGGCCTATTTTTATTTTTGCGTGTTGGATTTTTCCTCCCCACATTCCAATAACCATAACTTTATTTTTCCGTACATAGTTATAAGTAGGGATGAGCTAATCGTGTCACGCTCCTGACAGGGACTAGAAGATCGAGGAGACTGGCTGCACGTGACTGACAGTCTCTTTTGGTTTTACCTTTCTGTGTTGTTGCTGGGGATGTCCTCTTATCTCAGGTGTAGCTTAAGTGTTCATTCCTTCTCCTCGATTTAGTCTTGCCTCACCCATCATGCTATGCGGTTGATAGCTCCTTGTTTGTGGAAGTCCTGGTGCTGGTTCTGAGTTCCTGCTCGTCTGCATACTTCTAGAAGTTGTGTTTCTTTTTTGTTTTACCCCTACCTCCCGATATTAGGCCTGAGAGGGTCTCCTATTCCTTCAGCTGGGGAGGAATAGGCCACCCGTGTCCTGACACTAGCTGCAGGGCCCTTTTTAGGGTGAGATTGGGCTTGGGTTCCAGCGTATGAACATTCCTACCATCAAGGTCTGTTCATACTGATAGCAGTCAGGGCTCGGCGTAGGGACTCACTAGGTGTGACCATTTCCCTTTCACTAGGTTCCAGGCCTAATACCTTTTCCCTTCTGTGTTCAGTGTGGAGTGTATTTACCACACTGTGCCGTGACAATTGACTTCTGAAACATCCGAAGTCCATTTGCATAGAACTTTGTTCCAATACTGTACGGAGCAGGAGCTCTGTACAGTACTAGAATGTATTGGGTCCGATGAGCTGAAGTTATTGCTTCGAGAAGTCTCGCGAGACTTCAGGTAATAACTTTATAAGTTGTACTGTAAAAAAACATTTTCAGAACTCTGGTTTGGTTCCAAGGTATCACTTGGAACCGAACTCTAGTTCGGGAAATGGTTTTTTTACAGTACAAATTTATGAAGTCTAATACTGTACGAAGTTTTATGCGAATCGACTCCGGAAGTTCAGATGATATTTTTAATTTTTTTATTGCTTATATAATTTTTATAAATAAAATTGTGAAAGCATTTTAAGACTGATCAGGATCCTGCTCCGTCTTACAAATGCATTGTAAGAACGGATTTGTTTGTCATACGGACAAACGGATCCATTACGATTTATTTTCCCCCACATTTTTACCGGTCTGCGCATGCGCAGACCAGAAGGACGGATCCAGCATTCCGGTATTTTTAATGCCGGATCTGGCACTAATACATTCCTATGTAAAAAAATGCCGGATCTGGCATTCGGCAAGTCTTCATTTTATTTTGGGCTGGAGATAAAACCGTAGCATGCTGCGGTTTTATCTTTTGCCTCATCAGTCAAAAAGACTGAACTGAAGACATCCTGATGCAAACTGAACGGATTACTCTCCATTCAGAATGCATGGGGATAAAACTGATCAGTTCTTTCCTAGGACAGAACTCTATGCCGGAAAAGAATAACGCACGTGTGAAACATAGAAGCCTAGAATGTGTCGGCAGATAAGAACCATTCGGCCCATCTAGTCTGCCCAATATACTGAGTACTATGGATAGCCCCCGGCCCTATCTTATATGAAGGATGGCCTTATGCCTATCCCATGCATGCTTAACCTCCTTCACTGTATCTGTATTGTGAAAGTACCCTTAGGGGCCTAGTACATTCTGAGTTGTGCCTCGTGCATAGCTCGGTATGGAAAAAGACATGGCAGGCCTGGATGGCTTCAGCAGCATCCAGGTTGCCATGGTAACTGATCTGAGCCCTGCGATTTCAATGTGGGGTTTAAATGACAGGGGTGGCGCAAGCGCGGCTTCCTGTTAGTCCCCTGAGGTATTGACATAACTGTGTCATAACGCACAAAGGGGTTAATGGAACAAAATAAAGAAATGGAGGTAGCACCAATATAGTGGATAACAAACATGTTCTTCGAATCCATGTTGTGGCAGTGCAAACAAATGGTTTGAATCCCTTCTGTTCGCTGTAGAATGACTGCGTCAGGATTGCAGGTCACTGTTGCAATCAGGTCTAATCTATTGCCATGGACTTAACCGTGCAGTGCGCCAAGATTCAAGTAGTAACCCCATGACCGAGTGGGGACTGTGGCAGCAGTAACAGGGACAATAGTGCCCCATGACAGAGTGGCGAGGGTGACAGAAGCAGTGGCAGTGACAATAGTGGCCCCATGACGGTGGGGAGGGTGGCAGTAACAGTGACCATAGTGGCCCTGTGAGTGAGGAGGGTGGCAGCAGCAGTGACACTGTGTTCACATCACTATTTTTCTGTTCTGATCCATCAGAAGAACAGAATACTAAAAACAAAATACAAATCCTGTATTTTGAGCATCCATAAAGCCTCTTTCAGATGGCCAGTATTTGGTCAGTACTTGAAAGCCAAAAAACAGGAGTAGGTCCAAAACAGAGATAAAATGTAACCGATCGTTGCATATAGAGCTGGTGCTGTTCTGGCACCCTCCGGTCATGGCAGTGGAGCATGCATGCAGAGGGCCTCACAGTCAGGCCTTTGAGGAGAGGCAATGGTGCTTGTAGGCAGCGACCAACCGACTACACAGCAAGTCTCTACTAGTCTAAAAAAAAGTCCCCATTTTTAACCCATAGTGAGTCTGTGTAGCCAGTAGTCATCCCTCTGCCGAATCCTGACAATTCAGCTGTCAGTAAAGCATACAAGAAAGCATGCATCTGGCCATTTGCGCAAGGGACTCGGAAGGCCTTCATCTCCACTGCATACTGTCATGGTCTGTTGGGGTCATCTGTCTGGTCTCTCTCATCACCCTCTAGCTCCTCCTGCTCTTTTCCAGTCACTTGGGCAAAAAAAACACCTAGTTGTGTATAGAATTCCTGGGCGTTTGTCCTCCTCAAGGCTCAGGTGGCCATGAGATGTAGGTGCCACGTCTTCTGTCACCAGTCAGATTTGTCAGCATTTCCTCCGACGTGAAGGAGTGAAATTACATCATTCATCTCGTAGTTCTGCTGACTGACCGTGGCCTGCTCAAAGGGCCTAAGCGAGTGGCAGGTGTCATACATGAGCTGCCACTGGATAACGTTGAAATTACACTGGGGAGTAGTCTTGTCTGCCTGAATCGTCAAGAAATTATTGACCGCCTCCCTCTGCTCGTACAGGTGGTCTAACATATGTAGCAGGTAGAAACGTTGCATATTAGGTGATGTTGGGAAGAGCATTTTGCATTTGCAGCTCAAGGAGAGTATTTTGCATGGTAAGAGTGGCTGAAATGCACTTAGTTTCCTGGACATTTTTAACAGCTCTTGCAGTTCAGTGGAAGATTTCAGTAACCGGGTGACGACAAGTTTGAAGACGTGCATCATGCAGGGCACATGGGTCAGCGCTCTCTGATGCAGCACAGACCAAATGTTCTTTCCGTTATTGGTGACCATGGTTTCTATCTCCAGTTGGCGAGGAGACAGCCAGGATTCACGTTCTTGGTTGATGATGCCAAGCAGTTCCTCCCCGGTGTGATTCTGTTCGTACAGACTGAATAGGTGCAGAACAGCGTGACACCTCTGTGCTCTGCATGGGTGGTATGCTGGAGGACCACTGAACTGTGCCTACAATGGAGGATAAGAAAGTGGAGGAGGACATGCAGAAATCCAGCACTAGAACATGGAGGCGGCATTGCCATCACCTGGCCTAGTTGTTGGTGTGCCTGAGCTGGAACCACATTTACCCAGTGGGCTGTGAACAATGTGGACCCTAGTTGAAGCTCCACACATCGGTGAACTCTACCAGACAGAGGCTCAAGGACTGGCCCACCTTCTGCTGTAAGTACGTGTGCAGGGCTGATACAGCTTTTGATAAGCGTGGTGTCTGCGAAACAGGTTCCTGGATGTTGTATCTGTTGTCACCCGAGATGATTAAGAGTGAGTCAACCATTCCAGTACAGCTGGATTGTTGGTCAAAACACAACCACTGGATGACGGTGGCAGCGCTGGCCTGTTGCTGTGGCAGCTTCTACCACCACCCTTTCTGCTGCTGCTGCTACTTGTGCTGGTTAAAGCGACATTTTTGCCACTGCCCATTTCATTTTGAGGGCTCAGGCAACTTTGTTGGCCATAGTGGACAGTAACTGAATCAGTAATGTAACAGATGAAGTATAAATGGCCAGCAGATGAACTAGATAAACGTGCCTATAGATCAGATCGCCTGAGACTCCTTTATTAAGACCAGTCTTAATACCCATTTTTGCTGGTGGTGGCTGCGCCTAAGTTATGTAGAAGTGCTGGCCTCTATATAGCTTCGGTGTATCCACCGCCTGTCTAAATGTAAGCCAGATCACTAGCTGACATAGATTTAGACCATTTTCTACACCTAAAACGGGTGTATTGCAAATTGCGGATCCGCAAAACGCAGAAGCTGCCAGTGTGCCTTCCGCAATTTGCGGAACAGAACAGGTGGCCCATTGTAGAAATGCCTATTCTTGTCCGCAAGAATAGGACATGTGTTATATATTTTGGTCGTGTGCATGAGGCCTGAGTCTGCGCACAGTAAGTCCATGTATAACAGAACAATTAACTCTCAATTGAATAAGATAAACTGAAATATATTAGACCGCCTGTTAAGACTGTCTGACACAAAGTAAAAATATATTAAGATGAATTCTGAATGGCACAGCAGTGTACCAAGATGCACAGGGCGATTACACAGAGCCTGCACTGCCCCTGCAGTCTCCCTATGCACTCCCTACAGTGTCTGAAAAAAAAAATATATATGTATATGTGCCACTATCTCGTGGAAGATGGCTTGCCATGTGATTTCCTATGCTCAGCTCAAAGTAAAATAGAGAGTGGGGGGGGAGTGGGGGGGGGGTGATGGTTTTATAGAGTTGTGAAATTTACAAAGAGCTTAATAAAATTTGTAAAAAGGAGAATTTGCCAAAAAACAAAACTAACAGCAAAACAAATCCCCAAAAATTCTTTAAATATATAAATGCTAAAAAAAAAAAAAGAAGATAAATAATGATAAAGGGGGTCAGTCACTGAAACTGAGGAAAAGGCAGAGTTACTAAATGGGCTTTTTAGCTCTGTATATAGAAAAGAGAAAGGAGCTGCTATTGGTGGAGCCAGGGCTGTTGGCACATCCAGTAATCTACTCAACTGGCTAACTGTCGCTCTGGTCCAAGCTAAGTGCCAAGTGACTGGCGCAAGGCAAATGTGGTGGCCATATTACAAAAAGGATCTAGGTCCTCTACAGGTAATTATAGACCAGTTAGTTTAACGTCTTTTGTGGGAAAATGTTTGAAGGACTCTTAAGGGACTATATACAGGAGTATGTGACTGTAAATAATATAATTGATAATCAGCATGGGTTTACCAAGGACAGAAGTTGTCAGACCAATCTGATTTTTGTTTTTTATGAGGAGGTGAGTAGAAGCCTGGACAGAGGGGCGGCTGTGGATGTAGAGTTTCTGGATTTTAAAGAGGCTTTTGATCCTGTCCCTCCTAGACGTTCAATGGGTAAAATAAGGTCTAAAGGCTTGGAAAGTATATAGTTTGTATAATTGGAATGAAAACTGGCTGAAGGACTGTGTCCAGAGTTGTGGTCAATGATTTCTAGTCAGACTGGTCCCAGGTTATAAGTGGTGACCCCAGGGTTCAGTGCTGGGTTCTCTAATTGATATCAAGGATGGGATTAATGGCACCATTTCTATTTCTTGGGGGGCTGTATTAATAGGAAAAAAGAAAAGTCATAATTGCCGTTAAGCAGCAAAGTTACATTGTGCTACAGCCATTAATGGGAGAGATGCGTACGTTCTATTAGCTGTTCTGCGGTGAATTGTTTCTTTTTTTGGGGTGTATTAATAACAAATACTTTTTAAATTTTTGTTTTGGGGGGGGGTCATTAATCAGAAAAATGTCTTAATGGCTGTTCTGCGGGGAAGTTACTTTGTACTACAGCCTTTTTTGGGGTGTATTTTAATTTACTTTTATTAAACAGTATGTAAGACAGGTGACAGGTCCTTCAAAGGGAATGGGCAGTGGCCAAAATTTTTGTCACAGGCAAAAATAGTAGCAGAAGAAGGGGGGGGGGGGGGGGTAGCAGCAGGAGTCGTAGCGAGAGGCCTGAGCTCCCGGTGTCGTCTAACGGTCGTGTCTTGACCAGCAACCCAGCAGTGCTTGAATGGTTGACTCTGACTTTGACTTCATCTCAAGTGCCATCAGACACCCCCGCCCAAGAGTCGGTGGATTCCTCTGACACTACACTTAGTTGGCATGGCCCAGGAGCAAGCCCTGTGCCCCAACATGCCTCTGTCCTTTTCTGTTCCCTCAGCCAGAGAAGTGTTATATGCTGTGGGCTCAGCTCCACTATACAGCGAGGACGAGCTACAGTCAGTAGCTACTGGCCATCCAAGATCTAGAGGAGACCTCCACAGCTTCCTCCGGGAGGCGGGCAAGTAGTGATGAGTCGCGTGGGAGCAGGTGATGTGAGCAGTCAAGTTCCTGGCCCTGAGACCGATGAGGGGGACATCGGTGATGTGCAGACAATAGCGGATGATGTAGCCAATCTCACTTGGGAGCCGGGTGAAGAAGGGGCTTAATCATCATGAGAAGATGGTGGCAGCTTGAGCCAGCAGGGTGGCCGCGTGGCCGTGAGTCAGCAGAGTGGCAGCAGTGGAAGATCAGGAGCCAAACGTGCCTGGGGTAGACCACCCGCTTCGCAGGAGCCTACCTGCCCGGAAATTAGCGGTGCAGGGATTCACGGAGGCAGCGGTAGCAGTCAGTGCGGAGTGTTGGGGGGGGGAAGGGTGGAAATTATATACTCATCGATGTGACAATTTTTTGTTAGGCCGCCGGAGGAGTTGAACATGGCCATTTGCCGAATTTCTGGGCAGAAGGTGAAGCGTGGCCAGGGTGCCAATGTTGGCACCACGACCCTGCATCACCATAAAGTGGCCTGGGAGAACTGTGGCTCTGATGTGGTGGTCCAGCCTGCCGCAGCAACCGTTGCATCACCCAGTGGCACGCACCCAATTTCATGCCGTCAAGGCTCCACCACCTCAGCCAAAGGGAACTGTCTGTCCTTCCAATCTGCTGGTCTTGATGCTCCTGCTCCTCGCCCTTCTACTCCTAGTCAGTCATTCCGTCAGCAATCGATCACCGAAGCAATTGCCAAGAGACAATGGCGCAGAAGCTGAACGTGCTCCTAGCCAAGTTGCTGATACTGCAGTCCCTCCCTTTCCAAGTAGTGGACTCTGCACCTTTCAGAGAACCGATGGCTTGTGCCGAGCCGAGGTGGAGAGTCCCAAGCCGTTACTACTTTGCAAAAAAGGCAGTACCAGCTCTGCAAACATATAGAACTGAAGGTGGGCCAGTCCTGAAGCCTGTCTGCCTGCCAAAGTACACGGCAGCGCCGACGTGTGGAGCTGTAACTACAGTCAAGGACAACACAGTGCCTTGCAAAAGTATTCACCCCCCTTGACTTTTTTTTGTATTTTGGTGCCTCACAACCTGGAATTAACATGGATTGTTTGAGGATTTGCATCATTTTATTTACAGAACATGCCGACAATTTTAAAGATTGTGAAGCAAACAACAAATAGGACAAAATAACAAAAAAAGGAAAGTGCATAACTATTCACCCAAGTCAGTACTTTGTAGAGCCCCTTCTGCGGCAATCACAGCTCCAAGTCGCTCTGGATAAGTCTCTATGAGCAGTTGCCACATCTGACCGCTGGGATTGTTGCCCGTTCCTCCTTGCAGAACGGCTCCGGCTCCTTCAGGTCGGATGTTTCCGCTTGTGAACAGCGATCTTTACGTCTGACCACAGATCTTCTATTGGATTGAGGTCTGGGCTGTGACTCTGCCATTCCAACACATTTACATGTTTCCCCTTAAACCACCCAGGTGTTGCTTTAGCCGTGTGTTTGGGGTCATTGTCCTGCTGGAAGGTGAGCCTCCGTCCTAGCCTCAGATCACACACAGAGTGGGACAGGTTCTGCTGAAGAATATCCCTGTATTTAGCACAGTCCATCTTTCCCTCAGCTCTGACCAGTTTCCCAGTCCCCTCAGTATGATGCTGCCACCACCAGGTCTCACTGTGGGGATGGTGCTCTTTGGGGGATGTGTTGGGTTTGCCCCAGACATAGCGTTTTCTTTGATGGCTGAAAAGTTCAGTTTTAGTCTCCTCAGACCAGAGCCCCTTCCTCCATACATTTTGGAGTCTCCCACAGGCCTTTTCACAACCTCACAACGCGCCTTATTGTTTGTAGCTGACAGTAATGGCTTCTTCTGGCCGCTCTGCCATAAACCCCAACTCTATAGAGTGTACGGCTTATTGTCGTCCTATGTACAGATCCTCCAGTCTCTGCTGTGGAACTCTGCAGCTCCTCCAGGGTCACCTCAGGTCTCTGTGCTGCCTCTTGGATTAATGCCCTCCTTGCCCGGTCCGTCAGTTTTGGTGGGCGGCCGTCTCTTGGCAGGTTTGCTGTTGTGTCATGTTCTTTCCATTTGGTTATGATAGATTTAATGGTGCTCCTGGAGATCATCAAAGATTTGGGTATTTTTATAACCTAACCCTGACTTTTTTACTTCTCCACAACATTGTCCCTTCCTTGTTTGGAGAGTTCCTCGGTCTTCATGGCAGTGTTCGGTCAGTGATGCCTCTGGCTTAGGTGTTGCAGCCTCTGGTGTGTGTATATGTAATGACAGATCATGTGACACTTAGATTGCACACAGGGGACATCATGTCACTAATCATGTGACTTCTGAAGGTAATTGGTTGCACCAGAGCTTTTTATGGGCTTCCTAACAAAGGGGGTAAATACATACGCACAGGACAATTTCTGTTTTCTATTTCTAAACCGTTTTATTTATATATATTTTTCTCATTTCACTTCACCGACTTAGACTATTGTGTTCTGATCCATCACATAGAATTCAGATTAACAAAACATTGAACTTAAGGCTTTAAAGTAACAAAATATGAAAAAAGTAAAGTGGGGGTGAATACTTTTGTAAGGCACTGTACATGTCCTTTACGGTCCACTGGGTAAATGTGGTTCCTGGTTGAAATTGATAGGAATAGCTCACTCCTATGTGATCAAGGGATAGGTGCTCTAGTCTCCTACACTGTTTCACCCTTACAGGAAAAAAGTTTTGTAAAAAATGTTTGGAATATGGACTGGCACTCTAAATGTGTTATTGGTGGGCAGATCACCGTATATTGCATTAAATAATCATAAACATTTATTGGTAGGTAAAATGGTTAAAATCACAGTCAAAAGTAAAACCATACATATAATAGCCCTACTCATCGTGTATTGACTGACCTTCTACTATGACACAGACGTGTACATATTATGATCTATGAATAATCATAAACATAGAAATGTCCCTTCCCCTTCCCCCAATTTTTTCCACCATACTATTATGTATCTTTTTCTAGAAGCTATTCGATTTTATTTAGATTTTGTGTATTACGTACCATTTTATTATCAATTGTCCATTATTTTATTCTCTGTGTAATAATAGATTTGTTTATTTAATTGGATGACTAATTCCATATAGAGCAAATAGAATTAGCCTTATGTACAGATGGACACCTCCTTTTCTTCCCTTTTTTGAATTATAGCAATGTGATATAGCTTTTCTTTTTATTGGGCAACAAATACTAGCTGTGATACATATTATATGCAAAAAACGCAACAAAACCGCATGCAAATCGCATACTATGAAAAAGAAGCCGAATCCTAAGATCAATCCCAACCAGTTTTTTTGGTTAATCCAGGCAGTCTATAAATAGAGCTGCCACTGAGGAAGGGGAAAGAGGTCCCCGAAACGCGTCTGGCGTGAAAGCTACTTACTCCCATTAAATCAACAGTAAGAAGAGGCCTCTACACAGATGACTGCATAGACCAACTAAATATTTGAACAACTGGAGCGCTCCAAATACCACAAATATTCTTAACAGACTTACGGCATCAACTCCCACGATACCCTGCTACGAGACACACGTTGAGATCCTCCTGCAAACCACGTGACACGCCGGCGAGCGTACCAGGATAAATAACATGGTAGCGGAATAGGGAATCGGCGTCTGGTATGTAATTGAGCCAAAAATCTGAAAACTAGAGAAGGTAATAATTATCTACCTACCTCCATGAAGTGTGATATCGCTTTTATATACAAAACATACAGCTATCTGTTGAAACAGAGTCCGGACTTTCTTAATTATATAAGATCGTTTGTTTACAATTGTGTGATAATAAGTGGCTTCTCATTTGTGGGAGACGTGCCCTTTTTCTAATATAGACCATTGAACCACTAGAGTATCCTTTCAAAGAACATTGAATGAACTTACTCTGGAGAGGATTAAAATGTCTCTGGCTCTATCGGCTATCCCAGACGTCCATCCCTTTTGAGGCATAGGCTATTATATGTATGGTTTTACTTTTGAATGTGATTTTAACCATTTTACCTACCAATGGTGCTGCATCAAGGAGGGCTGAGCCATGCGCCCTGCATGGCACATGTGTTCAATCTGGCTGTCAAGCAGTTCCTGAAGTCTTCCACCCATCTGCAAGACATGCTGAAAATGGCCAGGAAACTTTGCATGCCCTTCAGCCACTCGTACACCCCCAAGCACACCCTCCTTGAGCGGCAGAACGGCGTCCCCCAACATAGGCTGATATGTGACGTTTCCACCCGTTGGAATTCCACCCTCCATATGTTGGACCGACTATATGAACAGAGAAAGGCCATTAACAATTTCTTGATGATGCAAGCGGATAGGAGTACTCTAGTGTGTAACTTTGATGTCAGCAGGTGGCAGCTCATGCGTGACACCTGCCGTTTGCTTGGGCCCCTTTAGGAGGCCACGTTATTTGTCAGTCGCCAGGACTACGGGATGAACAATGTCATTCCACTGATTCATGTCCTGGAACAGATGCTGCTAAATCTGGCTGGTCAGAGGACGTGGCGACTACATCTCATGGCCACATAAGCCCTGTGGGGGCTGAACTGGAGGAGGAGGACATTGCTTGTCCTCCAATGTGGGAGGAAAGGAGAGGAGGAGCAGCCGGAGGAGCTACAGGGCGATGAGGAAGACAATGCAGATGACCCAGACGCACCATGGAAGTATGCAGTGGAGATGGAGGCAGTGAGTCCCTCCGAGTACTTGGGCAAATGGTCCGATGCATGCTCAGTTGCTTGCATAGTGACAGACGAATTGTCACCATTCGGCAGAGGGATGACTACTGGCTCTCCGCCATGTTAGCGTCTCGCTACTGGTCCAAAATCGGGGCCTTTTTTTCACCTGCTGAAGGGGAGGACAAACTGAACTACTATCGAGACATCCTATGTAGTCAGTTGGCCGCTACCGATGTGCCATCGCCCATCCTCAAGCAGTTCCGACCAAGGTGGCACTCTGCTCTCACGTTCCACTGTCATGGCTGATGAGGGGGGAAGGGGGTGGAGGGGCAGGAGCAGTACCAGCGCAATCAGCAGCAACTTAGTAACATAGTACATAAGGCCGAAAAAAGACATTTGTCCATCCAGTTCGGCCTGTTATCCTGCAAGTTGATCCAGAGGAAGGCAAAAAACCCTGTGAGGTAGAAGCCAATTTTCTCCACTTTAGGGGAATAAAAAATTTCTTCCCGACTCCAATCAGAATAACTCCCTGGATCAACGACCCCTCTCTAGTAGCCATAGCCTGTAATATTATTACGCTCTAGAAACACATCCAGGCCCCTCTTGCTTGAATTCCTTTATTGTACTCACCATCACCACCTCCTCAGGCAGAGAGTTCCATAGTCTCACTGCTCTTACCGTAAAGAATCCTCTTCTATGTTTGTGTACAAACCTTCTTTCCTCCAGACGCAGAGGATGTCCCCTCGTCACAGTCACAGTCCTGGGGATAAATAGCTGATGGGAGGGATCTCTGTACTGACCCCTGATATATTTATACATAGTAATTAGATCTCCCCTCAGTCGTCTTTTTTCTAAAGTGAATAACCCTAACTTAAGTCTACAGTCGCTGATTAGCAGTTTTCTTCACCCGCATAGTGAAGAAACTACTCACCAGCAGCAGCAAGACATAGAGCAGAACCTGAACCAGCAGGTTGTGGCATACTTGGACTGCACCCTGCCACCCCACATCCCTGCCCTGGACTACTGGGCAGTCAAACTCTATTTGTGGCCGCAACTGGCCGAGTTTGCCCTGGATAAGCTTTCCTGCCCGGCCAGCAGAGTGGCATCAGAGTGGGTGTTTTGTGCGGCGGGGGCCATAGTTACCCCAAGGAGAACTCGCCTGTCCACCCAAAATGTGTAGAAACTAACCTTTTGTGAAGATGAATCAGGCGTGGATCAGCCAGGATTTTCAAACTCCAATGCCTGATGCATCAGACTAGATCATCCATGGTGCCACACCTAAACTTTGTCAAGAGACCGGTTTCTTCTGGCTACCTGCCTCAGCTACTACTCTGATGCTGCCACCCGCCTGATGCCACACCTGCTGCCAGGTGCTCCTACTGCCACCCACCATCTTCAGCAGCTGGTACTGGTATTGCCCCCCACTGTCACTGTGCCACTCTGTGGTCTCCTCATGCTGGTCCCACCCTCCCCACTTCATGACTGGGCCACTATTTTGCCTTTTTGGCCTGACTGACATCATCATTTATTTGACCCTTCTTCTGATCTGTCAGAAGGAAGGAAAAATGAGACTCACAACAGATCCCGTCTGTAGCAGCTGTAAGGCCTTAGGATTGGCTTATGATTTGGTGGCCAAAAGCAGGAGTGGGTACAAAACACAGGAGACATGCAAATATTCCATTCACGTCTCATCTCTGTTTTGGATCCACTCCTGTGTTTTGTTTTTTTGGCTTTAGCGATACGGATTGCTGACCAAGTGAAGGATGAAGATAGGATCCTGATTTTTGTGGTTTATTGTTCTGATGGATCAGAGGAAGGACAAAATAATCAGTGACGTCACCACAACCTTACTGCTGACCCCCTCTCCGCTCTGTCGGGGGCTCTACTTGTATAAGGGGTTAATAGAGCAGGTTCTGTAGACATCTATGTGGGATCAGCTGACGGCGGTGTAACAGGAGTGCGCTCTTTCACGCTATAGTAGGATCTTAGGCCTCTGCACAGTTCTTTATACCTGGCGCTAACATCGACCTGTAAGGCTGATACTGGAGTTATTTGGGCAGTTTTGGCCCCGTGACATCCCAAATAAGTGAGGTGTGCAGTGATTGTAAGACCACAGCAGACTGCAAGGCACAGTGTTCTACAGTGAATCTGTGGAATAGACACCTCAGGACGTGGTCACAGCAGGAACAGGGGACAGGATTATACAAGGCTTCTTTACTGTAAGAGCTGTAGATCTGTGGAGCAGTCACCTCCGGACCTGGTCACCAGAGGTACAGGGGTCAGGTTTATTATACAAGGGTTTAGATGAATTCTTAAGTGACATTAATGCTTATAAAATGTGTAGCAATCAGAGTCTCTCTTCCTTCTGGGATTCACGTCCCCCCCCCATTCCTTGGTTGAACTTCATGGACTTGTGTTTTTTTTTTTTTTTTTCACGTATTAACTTTGTAACGTGATCGGGGAAAAGTTATTAATTACCATAAAGTGTGAGGAAATTCGGATTAGTTTGTAAATTGAATTATTCCTAAACTTTTGGATCGACTTCCACTTCAGATGCTTGGATTCGCTCATCACTAGAAGTGGCGATCAGACATTGAATCTTCAGCAATGGCACAAGCTGCGGTAGGCATTGAGCGGGGATGGAGGCGATGCTCCTTCATTCGGGGATGACCTTTTATAGAATATTTACCATTTTGTGTGGATATCGTTCTTGTCTTCAGTGCTGAATATTATTGGCTGACCGTGGTCACCTCACGCAGAACAATGTCTGACGTGTAACCGGCAATTATTTCTGCAGATAAAAAACAAGCTGCCGAAACTGAAGGCAATGGTGCAATGGAGAGGGACCAGTAATGGAGCCGTGCCCTGGAGTGTACACCGTAAGTGCCCCGCGCCCTAGGGCCCCACAAGGTACATGCAGAAAGTCATTCTACATCTCTGTTTCAGTGGAACCAGTTACTAGATCTGGGCTCGGAGGGGGACGAGTCGTCTCTTGATGACATTATGGCCGACCAGAAGCCAAACCAGTGCTGTGCAGTGATCTATTCCACAGATGAAGCTGGAGAGCCGAGAGGAGCCATGATAAGTCACGATAATGTGAGTACTATACCGCGCCCCCTGTTATCTCCTCCATATGTATACTGTATATATACCGTACACTGCTATACCGTGCCCCTGTTATCTCCTCCATATGTATACTGTAATATATACCGTACACTGCTATACCGCGCCCCCTGTTATCTCCTCCATATGTATACTGTATATATACCGTACACTGCTAAACCGCGCCCCCTGTTATCTCCATATGTATACTGTATATATACCGTACACTGCTATACCGCGCCCCCTGTTTTATCTCCTCCATATGTATACTGTATATATACCGTTACACCTGCTATACCGCGCCCCTGTTATCTCCTCCATATGTATACTGTATATATACCGTACACTGCTATACCGGGCCCCTGTTATCTCCTCCATATGTATACTGTATATATACCGTACACTGCTATACCGTGCCCCTGTTATCTCCTCCATATGTATACTGTATATATACCGTACACTGCTATACCGTGCCCCTGTTATCTCCTCCATATGTATAATATACTGTATATATACCGTACACTGCTATACCGCGCCCCCTGTTATCTCCTCCATATGTATACTGTACTGTATATATACCGTACACTGCTATACCGTGCCCCTGTTATCTCCTCCATATGTATACTGTATATATACCGTACACTGCTATACCGTGCCCCTGTTATCTCCTCCATATGTATACTGTATATATACCGTACACTGCTATACCGTGCCCCTGTTATCTCCTCTATATGTATACTGTATATATACCGTACACTGCTATACCGCGCCCCCTGTTATCTCCATATGTATACTGTATATATACCGTACACTGCTATACCGCGCCCCCTGTTATCTCCTCCATATGTATACTGTATATATACCGTACACTGCTATACCGTGCCCCTGTTATCTCCTCCATATGTATAATATACTGTATATATACCGTACACTGCTATACCGCGCCCCCTGTTATCTCCATATGTATACTGTATATATACCGTACACTGCTATACCGCGCCCCCTGTTATCTCCTCCATATGTATACTGTACTGTATATATACCGTACACTGCTATACCGTGCCCCTGTTATCTCCTCCATATGTATACTGAATATATACCGTACACTGCTAATACCGTGCCCCTGTTATCTCCTCCATATGTATACTGTATATATACCGTACACTGCTATACCGTGCCCCTGTTATCTCCTCTATATGTATACTGTATATATACCGTACACTGCTATACCGCGCCCCCTGTTATCTCCTCCATATGTATACTGTATATATACCGTACACTGCTATACCGCGCCCCCTGTTATCTCCATATGTATACTGTATATATACCGTACACTGCTATACCGCGCCCCCTGTTATCTCCTCCATATGTATACTGTATATATACCGTACACTGCTATACCGTGCCCCTGTTATCTCCTCCATATGTATACTGTATATATACCGTACACTGCTATACCGCGCCCCTGTTATCTCCTCTATATGTATACTGTATATATACCGTACACTGCTATACCGTGCCCCTGTTATCTCCTCCATATGTATACTGTATATATACCGTACACTGCTATACCGTGCCCCTGTTATCTCCTCCATATGTATAATATACTGTATATATACCGTACACTGCTATACCGCGCCCCCTGTTATCTCCATATGTATACTGTATATATACCGTACACTGCTATACCGCGCCCCCTGTTATCTCCTCCATATGTATACTGTACTGTATATATACCGTACACTGCTATACCGTGCCCCTGTTATCTCCTCCATATGTATACTGTACTGTATATATACCGTACACTGCTATACCGTGCCCCTGTTATCTCCTCTATATGTATACTGTATATATACCGTACACTGCTATACCGCGCCCCCTGTTATCTCCTCCATATGTATACTGTATATATACCGTACACTGCTATACCGTGCCCCTGTTATCTCCTCCATATGTATACTGTATATATACCGTACACTGCTATACCGCGCCCCTGTTATCTCCTCCATATGTATACTGTATATATACCGTACACTGCTATACCGCGCCCCCTGTTATCTCCATATGTATACTGTATATATACCGTACACTGCTATACCGTGCCCCTGTTATCTCCTCTATATGTATACTGTATATATACCGTACACTGCTATACCGTGCCCCTGTTATCTCCATATGTATACTGTATATATACCGTACACTGCTATACCGCGCCCCCTGTTATCTCCTCCATATGTATACTGTATATATACCGTACACTGCTATACCGTGCCCCTGTTATCTCCTCCATATGTATACTGTACTGTATATATACTGTACACTGCTATACCGTGCCCCTGTTATCTCCTCCATATGTATACTGTACTGTATATATACCGTACACTGCTATACCGCGCCCCTGTTATCTCCTCCATATGTATACTGTATATATACCGTACACTGCTATACCGCGCCCCCTGTTATCTCCTCCATATGTATACTGTATATATACCGTACACTGCTATACCGCGCCCCCTGTTATCTCCTCTATATGTATACTGTATATATACCGTACACTGCTATACCGCGCCCCCTGTTATCTCCTCCATATGTATACTGTATATATACCGTACACTGCTATAACCGTGCCCCCTGTTATCTCCTCATATGTATACTGTATATATACCGTACACTGCTATACCGCGCCCCTGTTATCTCCTCCATATGTATACTGTATATATACCGTACACTGCTATACCGAGCCCCCTGTTATCTCCTCCATATGTATACTGTACTGATATATACAGTACACTGCTATACCGAGCCCCTGTTATCTCCTCCATATGTATACTGTACTGTATATATACCGTACACTGCTATACCGCGCCCCTGTTATCTCCTCCATATGTATACTGTATATATACCGTACACTGCTATACCGTGCCCCCTGTTATCTCCTCCATATGTATACTGTATATATACCGTACACTGCTATACCGCGCCCCTGTTATCTCCTCCATATGTATACTGTATATATACCGTACACTGCTATACCGTGCCCCTGTTATCTCCTCCATATGTATATTACTGTATATATACCGTACACTGCTATACCGCACCCCCTGTTATCTCCATATGTATACTGTTTATATACCGTACACTGCTATACCGCGCCCCCTGTTATCTCCTCCATATGTATACTGTATATATACCGTACACTGCTATACCGTGCCCCCTGTTATCTCCTCCATATGTATACTGTATATATACCGTACACTGCTATACCGTGCCCCTGTTATCTCCTCTATATGTATACTGTATATATACCGTACACTGCTATACCGCGCCCCCTGTTATCTCCTCCATATGTATACTGTATATATACCGTACACTGCTATACCGTGCCCCTGTTATCTCCTCTATATGTATACTGTATATATACCGTACACTGCTATACCGCGCCCCCTGTTATCTCCTCCATATGTATACTGTATATATACCGTACACTGCTATACCGCGCCCCCTGTTATCTCCTCCATATGTATACTGTATATATACCGTACACTGCTATTACCGTGCCCCTGTTATCTCCTCCATATGTATACTGTACTGTATATATACCGTACACTGCTATACCGTGCCCCTGTTATCTCCTCCATATGTATACTGTATGATATACCGTACACTGCTATATACCGTGCCCCTGTTATCTCCTCCATATGTATACTGTATATATACCGTACACTGCTATACCGTGCCCCCTGTTATCTCCTCCATATGTATACTGTATATATACCGTACACTGCTATACCGCGCCCCTGTTATCTCCATATGTATACTGTATATATACCGTACACTGCTATACCGCGCCCCCTGTTATCTCCTCCATATGTATACTGTATATATACCGTACACTGCCTATAACCGTGCCCTGTTATCTCCTCCATATGTATAATATACTGTATATATACCGTACACTTGCATACCGTCTGCTCCCGCTGATATCTCCATATGTATACTGTATATATACCGTACACTGCTATACCGCGCCCCCTGTTATCTCCTCCATATGTATACTGTATATATACCGTACACTGCTATACCGTGCCCCTGTTATCTCCTCCATATGTATACTGTATATATACCGTACACTGCTATACCGTGCCCCTGTTATCTCCTCCATATGTATACTGTAATATACCGTACACTGCTATACGTGCCCCCTGTTATCTCCTCTATATGTATACTGTATATATACCGTACACTGCTATACCGTGCCCCTGTTATCTCCTCCATATGTATACTGTATATATACCGTACACTGCTATACCGCGCCCCTGTTATCTCCTCCATATGTATACTGTATATATACCGTACACTGCTATACCGCGCCCCTGTTATCTCCTCCATATGTATACTGTATATATACCGTACACTGCTATACCGTGCCCCTGTTATCTCCTCCATATGTATACTGTATATATACCGTACACTGCTATACCGTGCCCCTGTTATCTCCTCTATATGTATACTGTATATATACCGTACACTGCTATACCGTGCCCCTGTTATCTCCTCATATGTATACTGTATATATACCGTACACTGCTATACCGTGCCCCTGTTATCTCCTCTATATGTATACTGTATATATACCGTACACTGCTATACCGTGCCCCTGTTATCTCCTCCATATGTATACTGTATATATACCGTACACTGCTATACCGTGCCCCTGTTATCTCCTCCATATGTATATATACTGTATATATACCGTACACTGCTATACCGCAGCCCCCTGTTATCTCCATATGTATACTGTTATATACCGTACACTGCTATACCGCGCCCCCTGTTATCTCCTCCATATGTATACTGTATATATACCGTACACTGCTATACCGCGCCCCTGTTATCTCCTCCATATGTATACTGTATATATACCGTACACTGCTATACCGTGCCCCTGTTATCTCCTCAATATGTATACTGTTATATACCGTACACTGCTATACCGCGCCCCCTGTTATCTCCTCCATATGTATACTGTATATATACCGTACACTGCTATACCGTGCCCCTGTTATCTCCTCCATATGTATACTGTATATATACCGTACACTGCTATACCGCGCCCCCTGTTATCTCCTCCATATGTATACTGTATATATACCGTACACTGCTATACCGTGCCCCTGTTATCTCCTCCATATGTATAATATACTGTATATATACCGTACACTGCTATACCGCGCCCCCTGTTATCTCCATATGTATACTGTATATATACCGTACACTGCTATACCGCGCCCCCTGTTATCTCCTCCATATGTATACTGTACTGTATATATACCGTACACTGCTATACCGTGCCCCTGTTATCTCCTCCATATGTATACTGTACTGTATATATACCGTACACTGCTATACCGTGCCCCTGTTATCTCCTCTATATGTATACTGTATATATACCGTACACTGCTATACCGCGCCCCTGTTATCTCCTCCATATGTATACTGTATATATACCGTACACTGCTATACCGTGCCCCTGTTATCTCCTCCATATGTATACTGTATATATACCGTACACTGCTATACCGTGCCCCTGTTATCTCCTCTATATGTATACTGTATATATACCGTACACTGCTATACCGTGCCCCTGTTATCTCCATATGTATACTGTATATATACCGTACACTGCTATACCGTGCCCCTGTTATCTCCTCCATATGTATACTGTATATATACCGTACACTGCTATACCGTGCCCCTGTTATCTCCTCCATATGTATACTGTACTGTATATATACTGTACACTGCTATACCGTGCCCCTGTTATCTCCTCCATATGTATACTGTACTGTATATATACCGTACACTGCTATACCGCCCCTGTTATCTCCTCCATATGTATACTGTATATATACCGTACACTGCTATACCGCGCCCCTGTTATCTCCTCTATTATTTACATATGTATACTGTATATATACCGTACACTGCTATACCGTGCCCCTGTTATCTCCTCCATATGTATTACTGTATATATACGTACACTGCTATACCGCGCCCCCTGTTATCTCCTCCATATGTATACTGTATATATACCGTACACTGCTATACCGGCCCCCTGTTATCTCCTCCATATGTATACTGTACTTATACCGTACCATGCTATACCGTGCCCCTGTTATCCTCCTCCATATGTATACTGTATATATACCGTACACTGCTATACCGTGCCCCTGTTATCTCCTCTATATGTATACTGTATATATACCGTACACTGCTATAACCGTGCCCCTGTTATCTCCTCTATATGTATACTGTATATATACCGTACACTGCTATACCGTGCCCCTGTTTATCTCCTCTATATGTATACTGTATATATACCGTACACTTGCTATACCGGCCCCTGTTATCTCCTCATATGTATACTGTATATATACCGTACACTGCTATACCGCTCGCCCCCTGTTATCTTTTCTCCATATGTATACTGTATATATACCGTACACTGCTATACCGTGCCCCTGTTATCTCCTCCATATGTATAATATACTGTATATATACCGTACACTGCTATACCGCACCCCCTGTTATCTCCATATGTATACTGTTTATATACCGTACACTGCTATACCGCGCCCCCTGTTATCTCCTCCATATGTATACTGTATATATACCGTACACTGCTATACCGTGCCCCCTGTTATCTCCTCCATATGTATACTGTATATATACCGTACACTGCTATACCGTGCCCCTGTTATCTCCTCTATATGTATACTGTATATATACCGTACACTGCTATACCGCGCCCCCTGTTATCTCCTCCATATGTATACTGTATATATACCGTACACTGCTATACCGTGCCCCTGTTATCTCCTCTATATGTATACTGTATATATACCGTACACTGCTATACCGCGCCCCCTGTTATCTCCTCCATATGTATACTGTATATATACCGTACACTGCTATACCGCGCCCCCTGTTATCTCCTCCATATGTATACTGTATATATACCGTACACTGCTATACCGTGCCCCCTGTTATCTCCTCTATATGTATACTGTATATATACCGTACACTGCTATACCGTGCCCCTGTTATCTCCTCTATATGTATACTGTATATATACCGTACACTGCTATACCGTGCCCCTGTTATCTCCTCTATATGTATACTGTATATATACCGTACACTGCTATACCGTGCCCCTGTTATCTCCTCCATATGTATACTGTATATATACCGTACACTGCTATACCGTGCCCCTGTTATCTCCTCCATATGTATACTGTAATATACCGTACACTGCTATACCGTCCCCTGTTATCTCTCCATATGTATACTGTATATACCGTACACTGCTATACCGCACCCCCTGTTATCTCCATATGTATACTGTTATATACCGTACACTGCTATACCGTGCCCCCTGTTATCTCCTCCATATGTATACTGTATATATACCGTACACTGCTATACCGTGCCCCTGTTATCTCCTCCATATGTATACTGTATATATACCGTACACTGCTATACCGTGCCCCTGTTATCTCCTCCATATGTATACTGTATATATACCGTACACTGCTATACCGCGCCCCCTGTTATCTCCTCCATATGTATACTGTATATATACCGTACACTGCTATACCGTGCCCCTGTTATCTCCTCTATATGTATACTGTATATATACCGTACACTGCTATACCGCGCCCCCTGTTATCTCCTCCATATGTATACTGTATATATACCGTACACTGCTATACCGCGCCCCCTGTTATCTCCTCCATATGTATACTGTATATATACCGTACACTGCTATACCGCGCCCCCTGTTATCTCCTCCATATGTATACTGTATATATACCGTACACTGCTATACCGTGCCCCTGTTATCTCCTCCATATGTATACTGTATATATACCGTACACTGCTATACCGTCCCCTGTTATCTCCTCCATATGTATACTGTATATATACCGTACACTGCTATACCGCGCCCCCTGTTATCTCCTCCATATGTATACTGTATATATACCGTACACTGCTATACCATGCCCCTGTTATCTCCTCCATATGTATACTGTATATATACCGTACACTGCTATACCGCGCCCCTGTTATCTCCTCCATATGTATACTGTATATATACCGTACACTGCTATACCATGCCCCTGTTATCTCCTCCATATGTATACTGTATATATACCGTACACTGCTATACCGTGCCCCTGTTATCTCCTCTATATGTATACTGTATATATACCGTACACTGCTATACCGTGCCCCTGTTATCTCCTCTATATGTATACTGTATATATACCGTACACTGCTATACCGTGCCCCTGTTATCTCCTCTATATGTATACTGTATATATACCGTACACTGCTATACCGCGCCCCCTGTTATCTCCTCCATATGTATAATACTGTATATATACCGTACACTGCTATAACCGCGCCCCCTGTTATCTCCATATGTATACTGTATATATACCGTACACTGCTATACCGCGCCCCCTGTTATCTCCTCCATATGTATAATATACTGTATATATACCGTACACTGCTATACCGCGCCCCCTGTTATCTCCATATGTATACTGTATATACCATACACTGCTATACCGCGCCCCCTGTTATCTCCTCCATATGTATACTGTATATATACCATACACTGCTATACCGCGCCCCCTGTTATCTCCTCCATATGTATACTGTATATATACCGTACACTGCTATACCGCGCCCCCTGTATCTCCTCCATATGTATACTGTATATATACCGTACACTGCTATACCACGCCCCCTGTTATCTCCTCCATGTATACTGTATATATACCGTACACTGCTATACCGTGCCCCTGTTATCTCCTCCATATGTATACTGATATATACCGTACACTGCTATACCGTGCCCCTGTTATCTCCTCCATATGTATACTGTATATATACCGTACACTGCTATACCGCGCCCCCTGTTATCTCCTCCATATGTATACTGTATATATACCGTACACTGCTATACCGTGCCCCCTGTTATCTCCTCCATATGTATACTGTATATATACCATACACTGCTATACCGTGCCCCTGTTATCTCCTCCATATGTATACTGTATATATACCGTACACTGCTATACCGGCCCCTGTTATCTCCTCTATATGTATACTGTATATATACCGTACACTGCTATACCGCGCCCCTGTTATCTCCTCCATATGTATACTGTATATATACCGTACACTGCTATACCGCGCCCCTGTTATCTCCTCCATATTTATACTGTAATATACCTTACACTGCTATACCGTGCCCCTGTTATCTCCTCCATATGTATACTGTATATATACCGTACACTGCTATACCGCGCCCCCTGTTATCTCCTCCATATGTATACTGTATATATACCGTACACTGCTATACCGTGCCCCTGTTATCTCCTCCATATGTATACTGTATATATACCGTACACTGCTATACCGCGCCCCCTGTTATCTCCTCCATATGTATACTGTATATATACCGTACACTGCTATACCGCGCCCCTGTTATCTCCCTCCATATGTATACTGTATATATACCGTACACTGCTATACCGTGCCCCTGTTATCTCCATATGTATACTGTATATATACCGTACACTGCTATACCGCGCCCCCTGTTATCTCCATATGTATACTGTAATATATACCGTACACTGCTATACCGTGCCCCTGTTATCTCCTCCATATGATACTACTGTATATATACCGTACACTGCTATACCGTGCCCCTGTTATCTCCTCTATATGTATACTGTATATACCGTACACTGCTATACCGTGCCCCTGTTATCTCCTCCATATGTATACTGTATATATACCGTACACTGCTATACCGTGCCCCTGTTATCTCCTCCATATGTATACTGTATATATACCGTACACTGCTATACCGCGCCCCTGTTATCTCCTCTATATGTATACTGTATATATACCGTACACTGCTATACCGCGCCCCCTGTTATCTCCATATGTTTACTGTATATACCATACACTGCTATACCGCCCCCTGTTATCTCCTCCATATTATATACTGTATATATACCGTACACTGCTATACCGTGCCCCTGTTATCTCCATATGTATACTGTATATATACCGTACACTGCTATACCGCGCCCCCTGTTATCTCCATATGTATACTGTATATATACCGTACACTGCTATACCGCGCCCCTGTTATCTCCTCCATATGTATACTGTATATATACCGTACACTGCTATACCGTGCCCCTGTTATCTCCTCCATAGTATAATATACTGTATATATACCGTACACTGCTATACCGCGCCCCCTGTTATCTCCATATGTATACTGTACTATATACCGTACACTGCTATACCGTGCCCCCTGTTATCTCCTCCATATGTATACTGTACTGTATATATACCGTACACTGCTATACCGTGCCCCTGTTATCTCCTCCATATGTATACTGTACTGTATATACCGTACACTGCTATACCGTGCCCCTGTTATCTCCACATATGTATACTGTATATATACCGTACACTGGTATACCGCGCCCCCTGTTATCTCCTCCATATGTATACTGTATATATACCGACACTGCTATACCGTGCCCCCTGTTATCTCCTCCATATGTATACTGTATATATACCGTACACTGCTATACCGCGCCCCCTGTTATCTCCTCCATATGTATACTGTATATATCCGTACACTGCTACCGTGCCCCTGTTATCTCCTCCATATGTATACTGTATATATACGTACACTGCTATACCGCGCCCCCTGTTATCTCCTCCATATGTATACTGTATATATACCGACACTGCTATACCGCGCCCTTTATCTCCTCCATGTATAATATACAGTATATATACCGTACACTGCTAGTACTGTATATATACCGTACACTGCTATACCGTGCCCCCTGTTATCTCCTCCATATGTATACTGTATATATACCGTACACTGCTATACCGTGCCCCTGTTATCTCCTCTATATGTATACTGTATATATACCGTACACTGCTATACCGTGCCCCTGTTATCTCCTCCATATGTATAATATACTGTATATATACCGTACACTGCTATACCGCACCCCCTGTTATCTCCATATGTATACTGTATATATACCGTACACTGCTATACCGCGCCCCCTGTTATCTCCTCCATATGTATACTGTATATATACCGTACACTGCTATAC